>NW_009953571.1:5165833-5187486 GCF_000747805.2 Chaetura pelagica
TGTTCCTCTCATACTGGGAACAAAGCTGGCAAGTCAAAAAGGCACCAGTGAAGTTTAGCTTATAATATGCAGTAAAGAGACTTGTGGGAACACTTTCCAGTTACTGATTTAGTACAGTTCGTTGGAACAATACGTTACCAAAAATGATGCCTGAACTACATTTATTACATTGTAAGAACCTTTTTCCTATAACAATTAATTCTTCATAAATAGTCTTTTGAAGATTACTAGAAAATAGTAATTCCATTTTGGGTACAATTTTGACGCTATCACTTTTAAATTCACTGTAGAATGAAAGTTGAAAGCATCAGAAATTTGGGAAAACCCTTCACATTTGAACAGTTGCTAGCTCAGTAACTGGGGTCTCCCACATCATGAGACTACCCTAACCTTAGGGTATTGGTCTTCTTGGGTTGCATTGTATGTTCTCTTTACTTTAGACCACAGACAGCATTCTGGACAATGTTCCTGGCAAAGGTTTAGTATGTCTATAAAACCACATTTTCTGTGTAAATAAAGGCCAAGATTTTCATGCTAGCTGAAGGCTTAATGCTTCTTTCCTCAATTTGCAGCTAGCTATAGGAATGACTGAAATAAATACCTACAGAAAGCCATAAGCAGATTGCTGGTTCAAAGGGAAAGTCAGGCTGCAACAGAATAGTTTCTTAATCTTACGACTACCTTGGTACCAGAAGAGGCTCATACAGGGAGACACACAATTAGTTGTCCCTAAGACAATATTGGCAATTCTGTACCAACTCGAAAGGAGGTCTGCAAAAAGCACATGGGTACACCTCTAACTTTTCCAACAGGGTAATGCTGGGCCTTCATGGCATCAGTGCACACAGACGATGAAACTGACTCAGATGCACAGGAGTAGTTATTTAGCTACTGCTGAATACAAATACCCAGGTTCTACATCCTATTTTTAACTTGAAAATTGTACTGTTAAAAAAAAGATAAGCCACATCACCACCACTAAAATTTAAGCTTCAAAGATGGTAACAAATAAAAACTTGCTGATAAGAGCTTATTGCAAAGAGGCATGGTCAGCAAGCCCACACTCTACTCCATAAATATTTTAAGTGTTAAGAAAATAGTACCAAAGAGAGGGATAAACACACTAAAATTTATGCTTTACATCCCCTTTCCTCCCACTCATGTGAAAACACAGTAGACAGACAAGGAGAGCAATAGCAGCTCCTGCCCAAATAATTTCATCAATCCAAACCTGATCAATCTTACAACAGACAATACTGAGAGGAACAAAAACGAGCCACCATCTGTGGCATCTTCTGGGCAGCAGCACAACCAACATTTTGTGAGTGATCTGACACTCATGTCAGACACGAGATGCACAAGACTTTAGCAGAAACTTTTGCATCATTCTAAATTTTTTATCATCTATATTGAAATAAATATTGATGCCAGGAGTAGCAAACTGCTTTTTTTTGTGATGGACGTTCACAGTTGCACAACACACTTGTACAGTTGTCACTGTATCATCCTGGTGTGTCACAAACCAACCTTCTCCAAAACTACAATTCACTACTGGCAGTAGTGAATTCACTAATACCTGAAGTTAATTCAGAGCTCTTCACATTTCCTGCTGCTCCAAAAAGATCAAAGAGTCACCCTTGAATGTGCACAGCAAGGGAAGCCACTAACAAAAGCCCACGTGGACTGAGGGATCCTAGAATATTGTTTTGGAGATGTGCTCCTTCATTCTGTGAGGTAAAAACTTACCGTGGTGGAAGTAGGTAACAGTGAAGAAAAGTTACTTGATACACAAGCGTCAGTCTTCCTTTCAGCAGACAGATCCAACAAACTAATTGCTAAAGTGTCATCAAATATCTGACAGATCAGACCCAAATGGCATGGTATGCTTACACCACCTACGCAGCAGGCAATCTGAGTCTTAAAAGTGAAGTTACAGCCTTCTTTGCTGTAATGTTTCCAAATGGGCATGTCGCACACATTATTTATAGACATCTGCCCAGACATTCAGATGAACGTCCCAAGAGACACAAGCTTCCACCTCAAACTCAGTGGCAGCATTTCAGTTCTCCAGTTTAACTATTAAATTACTGATTGCTTCTGCAAAAGGCCAAAAAAAGATTGAGAAAAGCCAACAGAGAAGAACTAGAAGTTGGTATGATCAGAAAAAATCCAAAATAGGAAGAGAAACAGAGATGGGAAGAGGAGAACCTAGTGAAAGACAATGGAAACAAGGAAGAAAACACATGAGGTGACACTGTGGAGAGAGAGGGGGAACCACAAACCTCACCTGAACATGAGAGGCTGAGAAACAATGGCATCTGAAAGCTGAGCCACCCTCTGTGCTCAGCTGGCTCACTCCATCCCTTCCTTCATCTCTTCCTAAAGCCTCAGATCGGTCACTACACTCAGGGAGCAAGGTTGCCCTGTGGCAGGACCTCCAGAACCTGCTTTGCTGCTCTGCCACCCCCTCAGCTACTACCAGAGTTGGGCTTCTGCCTTAATACCAAGCCCATGGCCCCTCAGTGCATGCAGGGCCCCACAAACCACCCCAGAGCAAGGCCTCACTGCAGACAGGACCCGCAGGAGCCGAGGGCTCAGGCAACTCAGGCACTTCCCTGGGGGAAGTGTGAGGCAACAATTAGTGTGGCCCCCAAAAATCAACGACTGCCTCAACTGGGCAGAAGTCTCAGCCCAAGAGGACCACACAGGCCCTGGTCTCAGCACACAAAATACATGTCTTAATACTGCCAACCTGGTCCATGACCTCGACAGCACCTGCCAGGGATGTGGCACTCTGGCAAAGAGGGTTGCAGGGGGTGAAATGCAGCATTTCCCTCCTGCCAATGCTGCTGCTGCTGGCCCCTCCACAAACTGACTGAAGGCTGGTGCTGTCCCTGCCTGCCCAGGCTGGGCACAGGCATTTCCTGCCTCAGAGCAGGCTCCTCCAGAAGCTTCCCACCCACCTAACAAGCAGCCAACACAGCAACCTTTTAGCACACGCTGCTGTGACACATGTGGCTGTGCTTTGACATGGCAGCACTCCTAAGTCATGCAAGCCCCCTTTTTGTTGGGCCCAGGACAAGCTGCTGCTTCATAAGCATTCATGTCAGTGGTGTAGTTTGTCATGCATGTTAAACCGGGGTAGTGGGAGGTAGAGTGTAGATGATGCCTCTGGCCTTCCTTATATACCTTGGACTTTGTTATTGTCTCCATATACAGTATTTACTTTCTGGGAACAGCCATCACTAAATCAGCTGGAGGCAGCACCACTTCACTGATGAGAGATTTCCAAGGAGAACTTTGAAGAACTAGGAAGGAGCAAAAGCAAGGACAAACATGCCTTTCTGCTCCACTATCTGCCTGACAGCACCACATAATAAATTTATACATCCACATCTTATGGCTTGTCCTATCTGTCCATTACTTCATCAGCAAAAAGTGTTGGGAGTTTCCCTGATATTAACTGGCGAGACAGAATGCATTAGTCTAGAAATGGATTATTAAATGTCACTGTCAAACTGACACAGTCAATAAATACAGTGGACTGTAAGTGCTTTAATCATGTAACACTTCATGTGTACTTTTCTGTCAAAAAGTTTCCATACAGTGGGGTTTTAAGTCCTATTTTGATTTCTTCCTTGCCTAACTCTCTACTTTTCTCTGCCAGACTTTGTGCTCCCCCAGTGTGTAGTACAGCCAGCAACAGGGTTACCAACACCTTCTTTAGGAACTGCCCCTCCTCAACAAAGTGGCCCAAGTCACCACATAGACATCCTAAATTCAAGGTATCCAAACCACTCACTCAATGTCAGAGGATCACGAATCGACTCCATTTCTTCTAGGCAGAAAAGGACATGCTTCCAAGCTGATGGGAAAACTCATCTCCTCTTTCAAAATGCCAAGAAAGATTCAGTAGAACATAGAAAACCGCTGCCTTTAAAATTACGGTGTGCAAACTGTGACAGCCCGACCGTCTGACCTGCCAAATCAGCAGCAATACTAGAAGGGTTACCTTCAAGTCACTTCCAGTCCAATCAACCACTTGTTTTTAAAACAACGTTGCTGCTGCCTTTCAGCATAGCCCCTGCTGAATTTGTCCCAATACAGATTCCCAATGATCCTACATGGGATAACATGAAACCAAGTATTTTCTGGCTACTATGGACCTCAAGATGCCTTTTTTCTTTCTAAGAACTTAAATATAGCTTCTGTGGGGATTTTTTTATTTGGTTGTTTTTGGATTTTTTGGCTCCCAATCAGAGTTGTCAGACAGCACATGCTATTTTGAGTTGGAACCACCTCAACCCCAGAAACCTATTTGTGGGTCTTATTTCAGCAGAATCGTTTTCTACTTAGAGAAATCCTAAGCTTTTGATAAGGAGTTAAGAAGACACATTAATTTTTGGGACAGTTTTCATGTCCTTCGTCTCCTCACTTACTCTGATCAGGATTAAACTGGATTAACAGAACTGGCACACTTAGGTCCCATTTCACTTAAACAGCATTCAGTTTAAGCTTCATTCACTCCAACAGGATTCTTCCAAAATGCTCCTCCTGGCAAAGCACTGAGCAATTCTTAACAACCAATCACATAAATAATTTAATTCTCCACACTTTCTCCAAAAGTATATAGAAAAATAAAGAAACGCAGAAAATTCAAACAAGGTTTAAGGGTTGGTTGTTAAACTAGATAATGCAATGCCCTCTAGTGTTCTGCAGAGAAAGCTGGTACAAGGCTGTCCAAAGCCTTAAAATTCAAGCTTTGGATTGCTGCACCATTTCGAGTGACAGCCAAAGTTTTGGAAACTTATGGCTCACGTGCAGCATCCTTAGAATGTCTTGCATACAGGTGTGGACTGCAGAACAATTTTGGGATCCTTTCTTTCCCTCCATTGCTGATTCTTGCATCCGAATTTCATGTCAAAAGATGTATTTTCTGGGCATACACAGACAGCTTGAGGAATAAGCCTCTTTTTTCATCAGAGTTCACAAAATAAATGAAACCTACCTTCTCTCTTACCTACAAATACCATCTGTGGACAGCTTTTTATTGTCTTCCCACCTGTGGCACATGATAAGTCACAGAATACCCACCCTGTACCTTCCCCAGATACACACAGCACCCAATACCCTGTGTTAGTGCCCCAGCACACAAGCAGGATGACTTTGGCTTGAAGAGCTCTCTTACAGAGTTCCAAAACTCAGTGTGTTTGCTCACAGCAGCAGCATTCCCATGATATTGATAAATTGCAAACAGAACTATCCAAACTGGAGAAAGATTTAAATAAAGGACAGCATTCTCTTAATGAATAAAATACAAAACCTGCAGAACTAACCAAGTATTTATTTACACCCTGTACACCTTACAAAACTCAACATTGCACAAAGGACTGGAAAAGTTTTTAAAACTAGGGGTCTAAAAAGTGAAAGGCAAAGTCCTTGATGAAGGCTGCTCTGAAATGGGCAGCTAGGAGTCCTTAAATTTTACCATCCATTGGTTTTGAAAAGACAACAGCTGGGCTCTCACCATCTAGATACACTAGAAACCTGATTGCCTTTGATTAAACCCTTTATCACATCAAGTACTTCTTAAAAAATTAACAGATCAAAAGCTGCAACAGAAGGAATAAAAAAAATAATCAAATAAAGCATCAATTATACTCACATTCTATCTGAAATAAGGGGGGGAAAAGATTAAATGGTGTATTTTCTGGCAATCTGAGGGAGGCTGTTACACTTAGAAAACTGCCAATGCAAAGATCCTACCACAGCCATAAAGTTACTGGCTGAAGCTGGCCTGTTAACAGTGTTTTGCACTCTTATCAGGGACATTGACTGGGGCAAGATCAATACAGGCTTGGTTTCTTGGCTTGGCCCATTTGAGAGGTAAATAGAGAAGCTTAGGTCTTCAGACTAGGCAAGACCATCACCTTCCAGAGGAATTTATTCATAACAACAAAAGAAATAACTTCAAGAAGTTTTCTTCATAAAAGTAAGTTCTCTAAACAAAACCCTGCTGGAGTGATCTTAGTTCTGCAAAAATTATTGGATGATATTTTCTTGTGAGATCCCACCTAGGGTAAATTCTGGACTTGACCTGGCACTTTCAATGTGGCTTTTAGGGCAATATATTTGCAACTCTTATGTCTAAGGATGTAATACAGAATTTGGATGTAAAGCAGGATCAAATTAGAAATTTTTTAAATTAGATTTAAGCTTAGGAACTCCACTTCAAAATGTAAATTACATGCCCCCCCTTCTCAAGAAGGCAAGCAGATAAACAAGAAAATACTTTTTTTTTTCCTCTCACTTCCCCCTTTTTTAACCTACTGCCATGCATCCTGCCCTACTTCTTTTTTTTTTTAATCTTTTTACACATGTAAACATATTCAGGGAGAAATCTGTTTATTGACTATCCAAATGACAGCCAAGGGAGGATATCCAGTGTTTGTAATACTACACTAGGAACTATTATTTCTTAGAAGTCCGACACAACATATTGTGTGACTGTGTACACAGAACATTGTCCTGGAAAAAATTGATATATATATAAAATATATATATATATATAATGTATATATTTAAAAAAACCTCTCAGGATCAGCTTTTTCCCTGCTGTATTGTAATTATATTTGCAGAGGATAGCATGAAAAAGGACAATTTAAAGCTCAAGGTACAAAAAAATGCAAGGGAAAGATCTGGAAAAGACAGACATCATCTTGAGAACCTCACAGTTTCAGGCCTGACTGAATAAAGTTGCTTTTTCATTTCCAGTTTATTCAACAGTCTGGTGCCTCTCAGACACATTCTCACCTTCTCTGGGAAGAAGCAGAACAACCTGAAAGAGGATGAAGGAAAATGCTCCAGCATTCACCACAGAGAGGCCACACACATATATTGCCATTTCTTGAGATGTGTATTGCTCTGCATGGCTAGAATAACTCTACCAGTGCTTCACTTTGCAAAGACACCAAGTGTCCAAGTAAGACTGAAACTGTCTGAAGTGCACACACTTTTATCAGTAAAGCATAAAGTGAGCTCTTCCATTCTTTCCCTTGGCCCTCTTCTTGAACAAGTGTTTTCTATGAGACTAGAGCTGGTGCATGCTCCTTGTTTCCCTTCTGTGTCACCAGCTGCAAGTACTTCAGTCGCATGGGAGGGAGCTGCTCATAAAGGTCAAATCCCAAAGGACTCTCTGCATTCAGGAGTCTGTAGTAGAGTAGGTGCTTTTTCAAAGTCTGAAGAAAGAAACAACAGCCATTAAAGATGTCTGAAAAGAATCTAATCTTTCCCACCCTTTCTCCAACACAACCTAGCAATGTACCAGCTAGTAAAATTCCACCATGCCCAACTTAATTTTATCATCTTCAATAGAAGAGCTACAAAAGGTTTCTCAAAAAAAACAGAATCACTTTTGATTTGCATGAGATTTCCACTGTCTCCTAAACAACCCTTCACAATGACTTCTTGCCACAAGGCCAAATGTGGTTTTGAGTGAGATCTAAGAATTTACTCTGGAGACTAAACACAAAAGGCCAAATGACCCAGCTCTGTCACGCTTTGGCAAGGTCCCTGAGAAAATGAGAAACCTTACATCTGTTTTGTTCTTTTTGAGTGAAGCATCCAACTAAGAGTTAAGGGAGATCACTGCTGGCCACCTATTTCATAGTTGTGCTAGAATCATCCCTCTAGGACCAGATATAATCCCACCGTCCAGATACAATGCTGCTTGGGAAGAGGCACGGAAATAGAGTACAGGAGATTATCTGGGTTCCAATGGGCTCAGTGCTTTGAGTTCAATCACTACAAGAACTGCGTAACAGTATTTATAGCCACCACAGGTCAAGATCTCCTCTCATTCTCAAATTAGCAAGGTAATTAAATGCAAGTTTCAAAAGCCAAAGGTAAATCTGTAAGACCCCATGTCTGAAAAACTTAAGTCCAAGTGGCACAGACTGAACCTCACAGATCCTACCTCATCCACCAACAGCCATGTCTTCCGCAGCATGCTTTTCCGAGCAGCATCAGCATCCTGGGAGCAAAACACAAACTTCACTTGATATGGTGCAATGTTACCTTTGTCCTTTGACTACCACTTGGATCCTGCCTCTCTCCTTCATCCCCTGAACTGAATCTCAGCTGACTTCTCAACTTTGAGGTACAACTGTAGACCAGAGATGAAGCGCTAGTGCAAATAACCCGTGCTAGATGCCCTGAGCTCATGGGAGGGCTTCTACTTGGTTATTCATGCAAGGTGAAAGGACAGAGTACTATGCACCTCAAGATTTCCCCAGGCAAAGGCCAAATCTATTACATGCTCTCTCTGCCTGATCAGCTCCCTCATCCTCTCTGCTTCATTCTTCCCTGCCATACTATAGCCCACAAAGCTGCTGACTTCAAAAGTTTCTGCAGGATTTGCTACCATTAATTAGGGTATAATGATAAAGAGCTGCTGCCTGAATCTCACATGTGGATTCTTAAACTTCTGCCCAGCCCTCCAAATATTTTCTTATGATCTCTTGTTTTCAAGCCCAGTGCCAGCGATTCACCACAAACCATACAGGACCCTGCAGAAGAGCAGCTGCAAAACCCAAAGCTTCTAGCCCTGAGGCTCTGCTACCCAGGACCTACCTGTGTCGTGCTGTATTGGGAGAAAATAAAACTGTTCACATGAGCTACAGCCACCACATAAAGAACAGGGCACCAGGTGTGGCGCAGGGCACCAGTGACCAGCGTTCGGAAGTAGAGTCGCAGGAGGTTCAGGTTGTCCTCAGGAGGGGAAGTGTATCGCTCAAGAGGCACAGGAAACTGAAAAAAACCCACCCAAAGGCAACATCACAATTTTTGTCAGGGTCTAAGTACCGAGGGGTTCATTACTTTAAGGTGTCATTCCCCAGCTGTTCCTGCATGTGCTCCTCTGTAACAAAATGCACCTCGGTGGCACCACCACCATTTGGAGCAGAGCTGTTACTGCCCACATGACTAACATGACAAGCCTTTGAGAAAGCATCCTCAAGACTTCTTCAGCTTTATGGAGAGATGTTTCACTGGTTAAATGACTGCAGTTGCTTTTTGGCACAGGTAAGAAGAAATGTTTCAAGGTGAGGAGACAGAGTGCTTTCAACAGCACCACATTCCACAAATGTACCAGAAGCACTTACACTGACCCATGCATTTAGCCAGAAAAGGAAAGAATATCTATGTGCCAGAGTTAATGTTGATAAGAGAAATTTCCAACATTTTCCAATTTCACTGTCTGGCTTCAAAAAATAGGTTAGAAAAGCTTTTAGTAACAACATGGTTTTGTTTGCTTCTCCCCTCTCCAGAAGTCAGATTTTTTTTCTTGTCAATTTTGAGGTAAGTTCTCTAGGGCTAAAATTACTTATTTTACTTTGGAGGTTCTTCTCCACAAAATTAAAGACAATCATTGATTTTACTCAATTCAAAAAGCAGTCTGCCTTCTAGGGCATTCCTACTGTCCACCAGGGTATTTTTAACTCAAGACAAAAGGGGAAAAAACCCAAACAAACAACAGCATCTCAAGTGATCTTGCTCAATTTTTCCAAAACAAAGTTTGTTTTCAAGCAGCACTCCAACAAAACCATTATTCAAAACATTTGCCATTTTAAAAACTTCTAAGCACACAAAGAACAATCTGCTTTGAAATGTTCACCACTGTAATATGCCACATTCTGACTGGGGGTATAGGGCTCTAGTGTTGAAGGATCAAGATAAGACACAGAATCAAGGTTTTCATCAGGAATATGGTGTTCAGCTCTGTTGCTACATACATTTGTGGAACCTGAACTGAAGAAGACAGGGAAGGTCTACTGGGAACATCAATACAACAGAGAACTTACCAAAAGAAGCAGGCCAGAATATATTGGCTTACATTTCTTAAGAAACAAAGGCTCATCTGGCCATGATATAGGAAAACAGGCCACAGGGCTACTACAGTCATAAGTGCTGCAACCACAAAATGAAAAGCACTGGTCTCAGGTAAACAGTTGTTTGGAAAAGAAATTTTGAAAGGTTCTCTTTATTAGCAAGCATTTTGGCTAGATCAGGTATTGTCTGTCAGCTTAAAGCCAGATAAATTCCATCTCTTCTGCTCTGCTCATTCAAAAGAGATGAAGTCCTGCACTTGAACAGCATGAGTTTTAATGCTGAATTACCCAGCAAAGCACAACTCCAGCATAACTAAACGTGGAAACACGGTTGAGAGAGAAAGTGACTATCCATTCACTGGGCAAGGAAAAAGTTCTCTCCAAGATCAGAAAATACTTATTTAAGGGAAAGGTAATTGACGGCAGAGGAACTTAGGGTGCAAATTAGCCCTTCATACATACAGGCCATAAATTAGAGGGATGGTTTCAATCATTAGACCAAGCAGGGTATGGGACAGTTTCTACTGAAGACTGAACATTTTCAGAGCTCCTGTCTCTCACATATACACACTATCTGCTCTCAAAACATAGTTTAACAGACTTCTGAAAATCATCATGTGACAAAGCCTGCACCTATAGAGGCTGGTGCCCACTCTTCAGAGGTACAATCAATCATACTTCTTTTTTTTTAAAAAAAAAGAAAAATAACAAAAACATGTATACACTGCTGTCAGCCCTAGATCAAAAGAACATTGCTCTCCATTCCTATTCTGTTTTATATTCCATGCACTGGACTTTCTTCAGAGACAATGAAAAGCTCCTAACCAAAGAAAGTATGATTATTCTACTGGACAAGGAGGGATGAGGAAGGAGAAGCAGCACTGAGAGAATGCCCAAATCAAGGCTGGAGATACAGAGGCAAGAGCCCAGTAACCCAGAAATATGCAGTGACAGGCAATCATAAAGCAAGATTACCTGCTGAAGTGGCACTCCCAGTGCTCGCAGGATACTCGTGTGCTCCCCAAAAACAGAGAGACGCAGATTAACGCTGAAACGCTTCTGTAGAGGTAGAAGAACAAAGACTCCAAAGAGTGGATCTCCAAAGGAAACACCTTCAAACTGCTCCAGAAGGCTTATATAGAGATCGTGGAAGGATGCCAAACCAGGGAGAGGAGCATCCAAGTTCAGGGAGTCCAATGGCTTGGGTTGGCAATACACAGAGAGAAGGGCAGCTGTGTAGCGGTGGATTGGTGCTTCCAGAAAGAGGTCACTGCCTGTGAGGAAGACACACATAAGCCGTGCAAGTTTGGCAGCAGTAGGGATGCTCTGAAGGGTTTTAGCACGCCAGGTCTCCAGCAACAAGACCCACTGCAGGTTCCAGGTCACAGTGTTGATGAGATCAGGTGAGAGAGAGTTAAGGACAGCCCCATGTGTCTCTGCCTTAGTCACTTTGTTGTAGAGGCTGATAAGCGGAAAGAATGGCCAGTCTGATGGCAGGATGGGCCCTTTAACCTCAGGAAGCAGCATTGACTGGATGAGGTAATTCTGTCCTTGGTAGGATGCCTGGGAACGTGTAAGGGTAGGCTGCAAGTGGACAAAATGAGAAAGGTAGCAGGAGCGGATAGAAGGCAGATTCTGGTATGATTCTCTCAGCAGGGCACCACGAGTAGCTTTTGAAAAAACTGCTGCCGCAGAGCCAGGTTGTGCCAGTTTGGCACTGGTACCCAGATGCAGGATATCAGAGAAGTCAGCTGCTTCTGGCCCTCCAGCCTTCCCTTCACTGTAAGATAAAGACAAACATCAGTTGAAGAAAAAAAGAAAAACAAACAGAAAACCAACCAAACAACAACAAACAAACAAAAAATCAACAAAAAAACCAAGCACCAAACAAACCAACCACCACAGAAATTCATCTCTACAATCTTCCTGGACCAGGAAGAGTAGTATATCCCCAGCACTTGCAACACTTACTCCAGAATTCAGCTATGATAATACTAAGTGTCTGTAAAGCATCTGCCTATTTACAGGGAATTCACAGCACTACATTTGGAGCTGGCAACAGTGAGGCCAGCAGTTTGGTGTGGAGGCTACAAGCCCTTGTCCAGAGAGGCAGTCTAATTACCAACACAGCTGTCAGGGTGTTGAGATGAAATACTGCATAGGGTATAAAGCCTACATGAATAATTAAGGCAATTCTCAAAATAATAGCTTTGCAGCTGGCAGTGGCAAGGTCAGAGGAACTATACAGACTAGTACTTAAAAACTGGGGGGGTATGTTTGTCAAATCCATGTGCCATGATCTCAGACCAGAGACTGACCATGGTCTCAGATTACTTGCCAAATTCTCACAAAATGGTAGCTCTATAGAAGGTGTTTGTGGAGGAAAAAACAAACAGAACAAACAAACCCTACAACCCACAACAACCCCAACAAAACAAAAAACCCACCCAAACAAACCCACTCACAAACTTCCCTCCTTTCTGGAAAACTACAGTACCTTCTTGCAGCACCTTGGTCCAACCTTCTACAGCAATGCACCATGGCAAATTTTAAAGATGGTTATGAACAAGATAAACTATCATTTTCTTGGCCAGACATAGGAGGCTTCACATTTGAGATATTAATTTTTTGTTTCAGTGCAAAGCTGAAGACATCACAGTTGTCAAACAGCAAAAATTTGTGTAAGACAGCAGATGCTGGGCCTTAGTAAGAATCAGCTCTATCAGGAATTACAGGACTCTTGCCACAGAGGAGATCAAAAGAAACTGGTCACATTTCTCAACATTGGTACATTGGAGAGAAATCTGCAGCCACACTGATGGCTTGATTAGAAGGCTCCACAACTGGAGAATATGCCAGTGAGTAACTAGAATCTGACTACAGGCCCTATCAAAGGCCAAAAATCATTACAAAATTGCAGTGTCATCATGTGCTTTTCCAGTTTTCCTATGTTTTCCCATGTATCAGACTACAGAACGAAAAAATACAAAGCTTACGGAAGAAACTGTGGATTAAAGGCAAGATCTCTCAAGACCTCGTAAGCCACATGCTCACCCCCTGGCAACAGCCGGCTTAGCAATGCCATGGCAACTGAGTGATGGAGTGAGGCATGCTGGGTGTAATCTGGACAAGTGCCTGCCTGTACAGGGAACAAAACAACAGATAAAAGCACTATATCATTTGTCAACGAGGCAATCAACAAGGACAGCAGGGTCAACCACGACATATCTCACTGGAAAGTGAGAGACAGAGGCAGACTGTAAGAACTGTCAGCATTACCAAGTCCTTTCTGCTTTCCCTAATTGTCTTAGACAGTCAGACCTCTGCTTAGCAGCACATTTGAAAGCTTCGTTCTCACTTTAGCCCCAGAAATACAATTTTGCCACCTAAAGTATTTTGGATCTAAATCCCCACATCGGTAACTGTAATGGGGCATGAAAGACAGCTGAAGTGTCACCAGACCCAAGTAAGGTAGAAAATGGGTACAGAGCAGTTGCCTGTCTGGCACACTGAGTTGGGAAGGTCAGGGTAAAGTCAATCCCTTGGTGAGAGGAAATGAAAGGACTGACAACAATACCATTTTCCGAGCCAGCGCTAACACAAAGTACTGCAGGTGATATTCATGGCGCAGGATCCACGCAGATGAGGGAGTTACACAAGGAGGTCCAGTCTGCCAGCTTTGATGCAGATAATCCTTCAAGCCTCTGAAGCCCAGCACAGAGCTGTACTATAAAGGAATCAGAAGTGGAGACAAATACTACTAATAAAGTTTGTGCTTGGAGGAAAATAAAGCATAGCTCTCCCCAAGGCATAGCCCTATCTTCTCGTAGGAGAAATCCTGTTGGTTACTCCAAATGGGATATTTAAAAATAGCCTGATAAATATCTGCTTTTCTGCCTCAGGGCTCACCTGCATCCATTATGACCATTCCCACTGCAGGTAACCAACTGTCACTGCCTACATTTTGCATAGTACTTTGTAAGGCAGAAGACCAGCCAGTGGCTTGTTTTTCTCATCTAGACAGATATTCCTGCTCATGTTTCATGTAAGTTGACAGAGGAAGGCTTTGAGAAAGTGTATGCTAGGTATTCCAACTCTCTAGGGCTCTGCCATTTCCTCTTCAGAGTGTGCAGTCTTCCATGACACACTCACTCTAAAAATTCAGGACAACTAGAATTGGGAAGAAAACTCTGCAGCTGCTGTAGCACTTGTTCTGTTTAATTTTATCTCATTTTTCCTTGTTATACATGCTTCAACTATCCCTTTCCTCCTCTGACATTCAGTTATTTGTTTTGGTTAGCCAAATAACAGTTACTTAACCCTTCCCAACATTCTTGATAAAGCCACCTTTTACACATCATCATTCGTCATTCCAGCTTCCCAGTGTCAATTGGATATTGGAATTCAAACACAAGACACTTTTCAGATCTTTGTCCCACCTGTTCTGAAAATGATGTATTTCTCTTGATAGTACTTTGATATTTTTAATAAAAATACACTATTCCTTTTTAACAGACCTACTAAAATCACTCTTACGCCTGGGAAGATACAAACTTTACCCTCTCCCTCACCATCATTCACCTAAAACTTACAGTGGAAAAGTCTATTCTCACCTTGCTAGTCAGGCCTTTGTGAATATGAGTGATGCTATCCACGAGAAACAGGAGGGCAGTAAGGAAGGGAAAAGGTGACTGGGAGCCAACCAGGCTCAGAGGAGGTTTGCCACCAGTGCAACTCAGAGATCTAATGCTGGAGATGGATTCTGGTGCTGGGGAACAGGACAGAGGGTTGCACAAAGCAGAGCATGGCCTGTGTGAAGAGATAAAGAGAGAGGAGAAGTCAAGTCAAAAGCACTCGTACCATTGAAGAATGTTACTGTTTGAACTGTGCCACACATTGCAGTAAAATGAAAGCCCCAATGAATGTGCACAGAAAAACCTAGCATCACAGTTGGTTAAGTAAGCACCATCACCACAGAGGCCAGTGAAATGTTGTGAGTTTGAATCTTCAGGTAAGCTGTGCATGACATGCGGAAACACTGATGCAGTGACGCATCTCTGATGCCAAACATTTGAAAGTACTGGGCCTTAGAGTAAAAAAAAATAAAAATAAATGCACCTTTCCCCATGTACATACGTAAACCAGCCTAAGAAAGCTGTCCACCCACTCAAGACATTTCAATAATAAGCTGGCAGGCAAAGCCAAAAAGTCCGCTTATATCTAAAATTGACCTTGCAAAAATCCTGTCCCTCATTATTCATGAAACATGTATTTTTTTAAGTCTTTTTAGTAAGAATCCAGCTTCAATGTACATGCATACAACTGTGCATACTGCTCATGGTGGGTGTGCTCACTCTCTGCAGGTAAAACTACTTTTCTTACCTGCAGTGCTTCCATAGCCCACACTAGACATACATCTGTGCAGGCAAGACCACCACATGGAAGTGTCCACAAGCACGTTGCTCAACAGTAATGGGGCAGCAGGGCAAATCACATCAAAGATCTATGTAATTACTCTATGACAAAGAACTAATTCTTTAAATGCCTTGCTCTTCTTTGCACTGGCGTTACCACGTAAGGAGATGTGTGAACACATCTGGGCTCATAGAGTACCTCATCTGATCAGAACATTTAGACAAGATGGCCAAGACACTAGGCAGAGACGAGCTGACTCTTCATTTTTACCAGCCAGTGTTAAGAACAGCCTAGGAGAATTCTTGCTGATGTGCTTTCACAGCCTGACCAAACCTATTTTTTCAGAACTCAAGGATAGGCAGGAAATCCCCTTCTGCTGGAAATTTGGTGCTAAGAGCTTCAGACATCAGTTCTCAGTCAGGAAAGAGCATGGGCCAAATTGTTTGGTGACCACTCAAATAAAACATAAAACCAAAGATTTCAAGGGGCTTTACATCAAATGTTCTCAGAAGCAGCAAGATGTCTCCCTGACTACTTTCCCCCTCTCCAAAGCATTGATCACAGGCTAGCAGGGAGGCTTCCTCTACAGCAGAAAGACAGTGCTGAACAGTTCCCAGAGCCAGAGACACAGCTTGTTATTAAAAAATCTGAAGGAACTGTTTGGTATCTGGCCTTTTGTTTTCCTGCAAGGGCTTTCAAAGCCTTAGACAAGTTCTGCAGGAGCTTAAAGGTTAGAGTCTAGTTTAAATTATTTTATATAAGCAGCATTACACGTATCACATGAATGGTACATACACAAACACTCACCTCCCCAATGTAAGAGAGACTCAAATTGATGTTACTGTTTTTTTTTTAAACCTGGGAAACCAAAGAAGATTCAAAGCTCCCTTAGCGTCCAGCAACAACATCTTAATGGTGAAATTACTCTACCTGAGTAAGTCCCACATGCTGTGTATGGCTGGGTGGCTGAGAAGGGGCTGCAGCACCACAGATGTCAAATGTTCAAGCTCCTCTAAGCAGTCAACTGGATTGACTGATGGCTGCAGAATACATGGAGAAAGACAGGAAAAGATGGTGAATGAAGGCATTCCAGTGAGGGCAATCCAGGTTGATTTAATTGCTTTCTCTGTGTTAATTATCTTATTGCCAGACGACATCATCTCCATAGTGGCACTGCTCTAGGTTACAGCTGACCTCAGTGCTGGTAGTGTGGACAATCAGAGCTGGCATGTCAAGGTGTTCTCACACCCATTAAAAAAGGAAAAAGTTCTTTAATATGAAGGTGATGGATCACTGGAACAGGTTGCCTAGAAAGGTGATGGAGGCCCCATCCCTGGAGACATTCAAGATCAGGCTTGATTGGGCTCTGATGGTTTAGCTGGAAATGTTCCTGCTTATTGTAAGGGGGTTGAACTAGATGACCTTTAGAAGCCCCTTCCAACTCTATACATTCTATTATTCTATGAAAATGCCTCACAGGGCTTTCTTAATTAGCTGGAAGTAAGGTATGGGATCCTTGGGATCAAGATTCCTCTAACGGAAAACTTGCCCTCAGTGGCTAAACCCTCCTCCCCATACCTTCTACATGCTGATCTGTTCATTCAACTTGAAGATGACACAAAGGTGATGAGAGCTGCCTTGAGAAAGCAGACTGGCACCAAAAGTGTCTCAAAAAAAAATATATATAAAAAAAAAAGCAACTGTATAAAATGTGATTGACCTACCCATTGAAGCATGACTGTGGTTGAACACTGACAGAAGAGGATCTGTGGCTTTTAGAGAACCATTCCAATTCTTCCAACCCTAGTAAGCAATATTCCAAGTTGAAGGAACATGCTGACAAATTTTAATGTTCTTTCCCTTCGTCAGAATGCTGCTTTACTATACAGAAATAATAATTTCTAGAACATAAAATCTAATTTTTGCCACGTGAGATCCCCCTCCAGAAATCAGTACAATCTACACAAAGATGTTAACCCTTTGTTGTTAGTAGTCTAACAAAAATATTCCAAGACGGTTCCAGTATATACTGATCTAGTTACTATACACGTTGTTTGGTTGGGGTTTTTTTGCACTAGTCCATTCTGATGTGCTATTTTATTTTTTTTAACCACAGATAAGATGATGGAACTTCTTTTTAAGTGGAGATAAAAAAAATCTTACATCATAGTTCAAGGACTTAAATTATTTTGTGTAGACAGCTCTTCCAGGTCAGAATTCAGGCATGCCACGTGGGCAGTAAAGAGGAAACTTGCATTTACCTTTAGCTACCTTAAAGATTCATATTCTAAACTACAAGACATTATTCTTCAACAGCATCACACTGATGTGTCACCTTCAAAAAACTCACTTTAAAAAACAGTCACATACTAAAACTGTATTTGGGTTACAGAAATTGACTTTGAATGTCAGAGACGCAGCAAATTTATTGTTTCCTATCCAAAGTTCATATGGCATGACCCTCAACACTCAATCTTCCAACCACATTGTTGCAGTGCAGCTGTCCACATGTGAGCTCTGACCACAGCAAATGCAAACACGTGGAACAGGGAGAAAGGATTGCCAAGTTATGTCACATTTATTTCATGCTTTGGACCTCTGCAGTAGATCAGTATGGTCACAGCACTACCACATACCTTGATTGTGACTCTGAGCCCAAAGGAAGAAAGGACAGGAAAGGAAGACAGTGATATTTAGCACTGCTAATGTGAAGGATAAGCAGACTTACTTGACCCTAAATGCCATATAGCCTAGCTATAAGCAGGGGTAAACAAAATCTAGTCTTCAGCTAGATGCCTCAACATCTTTCTTTTTCAGCATTGCCTGTAAGTTCAAGTTTTCAGAGGTAATACACAGGCTGATGCTGGTGAGATGAAAAGACATCCTGAATTTTCAGGCCTTACCTGTTGGCTGCAAGCACTGTAATAAACTCCCAGGTAGATCAAATAAGTTGTGGTCAGAGGCTGAAGAGTTTGCCAGGTTTCTGTCTGGGATATCTCCTTCAGGAATTTTCTCAGATTGGTCTCAAGGAAGGGCCGTAAGCCTGATACTTGATTCCACACTACTGGAGGAGGGGGAATCTGTTCACCATCTTCTGAGCTGTTACTGAAACACAATGGAAAAATGACCCAGGATAGAGAATACATCTCAGAAACAACTGTCTCTCTAAATTATCATTTTTAATATCAAGATTTCCAATTGCATGCAATACTCAATGACAGCTAGTTGGGGAAAAAAGTCTTTGCACATTTCAGCACACCAGCCCAAATCAATTTAGGCAGAAAGATGAATGCACAACCTAATCAGGAAAGCTGAGGTTTCTTCACCTTCACTACTCTATCCTTGAGCTATGCTGCAGTTTCACTGGACACACTACTGTGCTATCTGGCTTTAGTTACAGTTTCTTGCTTTTCACTAGAAAAAGTAACTGTGTCGTTAGCAAATCCTACTGCTTTGCTGTCTTTCAAAAGCAACAAACTCTTAATCCCGACCCATTCTGGTCTCTGCAGAGAGGTTCTTTCCTCCAAATCTCAGGAAGTTTACCTTCTTTTCCCCAAAGGAAAGCACAAAGGAACTTCCTAGCTTGTTTCAGCAGGGTCTTTGGCCAACACTGCCCTTCTGCCCCATAGGTGAACAGATTTTTACTCTTGCCTCTTACCAGGCTAGCAGGTACACAGCTGTCAGACTAGACACTCCTGCCGACCTTGTGTCAGAGGGAACACACCTCACCATGCAGGGATTTGCATATGGGAGAGTAAATCATGCAAAATAAAGAAAAAAGGCGACAGGCAGGTCTCCAAACCAACTAGAGTGAAGACAGGACACCAGCCTCTCCCAGGCACAGAACTGGTGAGAGAATGAGCCTACCTGCTCAGCCTGGCCTGCAGCTCTGCTGCGCAGCCCGCTGTCTGCGTCACGCCCGTCAGCAGAGTGACCACTGCCGCAGCTCGCTGGACAGACAGCTCAGCCATGGGGCTCTTCCCTTGGCAAGCATGAGGCAACTCAGGCAGCGACTGCAGTATCCTCACCAGCACAGGGTAGAGATCCCTAAGGCATGAATCACAGAATAGATTATGTTGGAAGGGGTATCTGGAGAACATCTATAGTTCAACTCCCTGCACAAGCCAGGTCAGCTAGAGCAAGTTTGCCAAGGAACACATCCAGTTGGATTCTGCATATCTTCATGGACAGAGTGTCCACCATATTCCTGTGCAACCTGCTCCAGTATTTGATCACCATCACAGTAACATTTCTTCTCTTACACTGAAGTGAAATTCCCTCTATTTCCACTTGTACCCATTGCTTCTTGTACATTAACTTCCCACCACTGCGATCATCTTCTTTGCACCCTCCCATCACATACAAAGATTGATAAAATGAGATTATGAGAAGTATTACTATCACCAAAATAATAAACAGACATGGAAAAAAAGGAAGAATGTCATTCCAAATTCACCTGAATGAGACCCACCATATACTCTGCCTCCAAGCATTCTGAAAATAATCTCTTGGAAAAAACTTTTATTCCTGTTTCCCTAGTTCTCAAATTCTCAAAGTACATGCAGTTACAACCATGTAAATTCAAGGCATTTTCTGCTGTTTCTCTTTCCACAAGATTATTTACTGTGCTAAAAAAAAAAAAAATCATACACAGTTTTTACTCTTTCTTAACCAGAACATGTGATCGGGCTGCAGAACACAAAATGCTGTTGTGGAGAGAGATTCTCCCTTCTGAAACTTAATACTGTCCTCCTTTTTACTCCTCTCTAGAACAACTCTATAGCCATATTTGTGCTTCCAAATCAGTGCAATTACAGGAAAAAGATTCAATGCTTGACATAGGTGAGACTTATCTCCATGCAGACTTTGATGGTCAAGCGCAAGAACTTGTACTGAACTGAAAGCAGATGGAGGATACAGAGTTTGTCTGTCTCACTTTGCATGCAGGCTGGTGACTGCTGCCCACAGACTGTCATTAGATCATCAGATTCAATCCTAGGTGTGCTGCAAACTATGTGTCTTGATGTCACACAAGCACAGACTATTCATGCCTTCAGGAGGAAAAAGATGCAGCCCTATAAAGTTAAGGTCATTCCCATGGGACAGAGAAGAAATAACTAAATCCTAGTGCTTAAACACAGAAAAAGAACAAGCAGAAAAAAGACAATACTCAACACAAATACCTTCAGAAACTGAGTTTTACTGCAGGAGGCCAGAGAAAGACAGATAAGATTCCCTGAAGGGAGCAGAGACTGAGCCTGGAGATCCCTATATTTGCCACTCTGAAACAAGCTGTCCATTTTCTCTGTTGTGCCCTCCACCCCCATTTCTCCAGCTTTGGGCTGTACCTGTAGAGATCACAGGCCTGGCCATAGCCAGCTGCCACAGCCCACAGCCGGAAGGCTTCGGTGCTCAGCCTGATGGCTTCTTCACCTGGCAGGAGTAAATCCAGTGGGTCTTCAGCTATAAATCGACTTAACCGACTCTTCATTTCAAATTTGTTAAGCTAAAAATCAATCAAACAAAAAATAAAAGAATAAACAACAAAAAAGACAAAGGGATAAGAGAACAGTTAGTTGCACCCATCATTCCCTCATTACTCCGACACTCCAGAAGAGCTGCTGACTTCAAATTCAGCTCATTCTAACCTCCTCTTGCACTGCTCAAATCTGTCTTTATCTTGTGCAATCTTAAGAAGCATACTAAGAATGATCAATAGATAGTCAATGGCTATTAAGAGAGAAATATTGCTGGAAGGGATGCCTAGGTGTTACCTAATCCATTCTTAAAATAAATCAACTACACCTCAGTACCTTCTGATGGAGGTTTGCCTAGTGCACACACACACTCTTGTTTTGGATGCTCTCCACTGCATTTAATTGATTTTCAAAATATATATAATTATCCTTCTTTAAGTAGCCAGAAATAGAACTCTATTAGTCATGATTACAGGTAAAGATACACATTATGAAAAACACTAAATGGCTTTCAGAGGTCCTACAACCTCAATCTTCCAATGATTCTGTACTTATTTTATGAAAAGGGTATTTCCTGCCTATTACTTTTATAAGATCATAGAATTTTGATGCCTTGAAAATGATCTGAGGTTACTTTAGTATTGAATTAAGCATAACATGACTCACTTGCAGCTCTTTAGAAATAATTTCTATACTCCCTCACAACGGGGTATTTTTACTTAGCCATTAAAAAAAAGCTTCTCTTTGCCTCTCCCACACACAAAAGCTTGTGTGTGCTGTCTAAACAGATGAGGTAATGATTTCTTTTTCACAACACAAGGACATATTATAGATAATTTAAAATTCAAATGTTTTAGAGACATTTTGTAGGGAA
>NW_009953571.1:5187499-5195628 GCF_000747805.2 Chaetura pelagica
TAGGGAAATCAATGCACACCAGCAAGAAAGCAAAAGGAGCTCATGAATCAACTGTCAATTCTGACACCCCTCCTACAGAACACAGGACAAAGTCAAATTTACTTCCAGAGGAGGAAGGTGGAAGAATTTTGTTGTTGGCTAAAATAAATTTTGACATTGATAATTTTTATTTATTTTTTATTATCCATTCCTGTGTTTAAGTGCCTGTAAAAAGCCATATGCAAGTGCAACAGAACCTAAACCTGAGTGGCAGGAACCTTGTAGGCAGTTCTTACATGCACTGAAGCACCTGGAGTACACAAAGCCTGAAATAGAGTAAAATTCAGAGATTTTTCTATTATGTTCCTAGCACCACTTGCAGTCTTTACGTATCTCACTATCCATTATCAGCACATTATTCAATGTATTTTATACACACACAGGTGTTCTTGTGCTGATGTTAGCAATTTGCTGATGGCAATTTATTACATGCTATTAACAATACTGAACCAAAAGCCCTAAGAAGTGCTCATGGAACTGTAATGGTTGCTGCTCTTGGTAGATTTTATGCATTTATAGCACCAGTGTGATGACCTGTATGAATGAATGCAATTATCTCTGAAGTGGAAAACCTGTCTAGAAGTAGATAAAAGGAGGTGGAAATACTGATAAATTACCCCAGAGTTACTAAGACAAATGAATGGCAGAAAAGATCAACCAGGGTTGTAAAACACAAGGATAGGGATTAAATCTCTGCTTTATACAGTCCTAAACTGCCTACCATTGGAACATGAAAGAAGAGCACGCACACCAGTGTGTGCTCTAAACATCTGATGCTGGTCAGTATCACTGAGCTGTGCTATGTGATTTTGCATAACTGTGCTATATAAAACAAAAAAGCAGAGAAAATATTGAGATGGCTCTTCTGCTGGTACACAGTAGAAGGCATCATTACTATGATGTTGTCAACAGATCCTTCAAAAGACATACATACCTTCTTCACGACGACTATTTCAGCTTCAGCTCAGTCACTTCCAATTAATCATTCATCTTTATTTAGAAAGTAAGGCACAGAGAACAAAGGCTTTTGCAATCAAAAGAGCTCTTCTGAGAATCACTCACCAGCCTGGCTGTTGCATTTCGGCCTCCAGATGCCAATACTCTGATGAACTTCATAGCAGTGGCACAAGCAATTCCATGGAGACTGGTGAGCAAGTAACCTGGTTCAGCCACTTGGGGATCCCACTGAGTAGGGAGAAATTCTCTGACAATGGTCTCAATCAACCGAGGACAGTCAAGCAGCTGCACAGAAACAGCAGGCAGCACAAATAACTAATGGTAGGCCATTACAAACATGCAGAAGACATGTGGAAAATACACGTGTCTAATCTTGTTGTCATAACTTTACCTGTGTCTTTCTTCCCTTTTTCAAACCTTTCTCTACCATTTCAGAGTTTTGGTACAACAGAAGATTTACCTGGTTACATGCTTCAGTGGAGTGCCTTGCTATGTGGGTAAGGATGTGCAGTATATCCAGGACTACTGTTGGAACAGGTCGTACCACCTCTAGGATGTACCTCAGCCGGTGCTGGATCCGTGTCTTCAAAAGTCCCTGAAAGGAGAAGAAGAGAAAAAAAATCCATTGTGCTCCTTATGACTGCTCTCTGAACTGCAGCTGCTGGAAGACAAAAGCAGATTCAATTACCTCTTCTGCAGAGAGAAGGTGTTAAGCTTACCAGTGGGGAAACAAGTATGTTTCTGAGAATTTGCCGGTATGCTCACAAATGAGCAAGAATTAGCTCAAGAGAGCTAATAGTAAGTAACTAACATATGTTCCACATCAAACCACTGGTGGGGTTTGGATACTTGGGTCATCCAGAGTAAGAAATTCTAAGTAACAAGGAAGAGGAAAACAACATTCCCTATGAAGGACTACTAAAACCTAACAAGGCTGAAAAGGATTCTTGTACTCCTTGAATCATTTTGGTCAGACACCACCTCCACCTAATGCAGCACCCTGTCTGATAGTACCTATTATGTCAGAGAAAGCTGAGAGAAGCAGAAAGCAGAACCAATCCCTATCCTGCAGTAGGAAAAGAGAGATGCATAATGTTATTTTTGTTTTATGGTTCACAGAGCAGAAGACCGCTCTATCAGTGGTGGTGCTAGGAAACAAATCTTCAGTTTAAGTGACAGCATTATGCATTCCCAGTTCTAGGAAAACACAACTTCACAACACCTAAGTTCATAGTATCAATAGTTTTAAAAATTGTAGCCAAGCAAAGTTGTAGCTCTAGACCTGACCAAGTTCAGCTGCCACTTTAAATACTTATGTTTCTAACTGTGTGGAGTAATTGGGCTGTAGCAGCCAATTAGCAGATGTGAAATGGAATTTCACAACAACTGTAACATTAGATATTTTATCCCAAATATCTGCTGAATTTAAGCCACTTGGAATAAGTTAAAATTCCTTATGCTGAACCATACAACTGTTTCCAGAATCACAAACTGATCTCATCTCTTCTAACTCTTTTATTAAACGTTTTTAAGTGCCACCTAGAAGAATACATCTGAAATCACAAAAACTCAAAACAAGATCAGATGCCCAAGCACAGTAATTCATACAGTTCAGCTTTTAATCAAGTCCCATTCAAATACAGGCTGAAGCATATAGATTAACTAATGTGATCACAGGTTTTAATGATTGTAGCAGGCAAGAGAGTTACATTATCTCCACCAAGGTTGGGTTTGAGATAGCGAAGATTGCTATTTTTAGATCTTCTCTCAGGAATGCAGGATTAGGCTTAAATATGTGAGGAATTCCCTCCTAATGCTGTAACACTGTATCTGAAAAATGCAAATATGAAGAGTGAAATTTGAGAAATGCAATAGCCCTCTTATGTCATAGAATCACAGAATCATTAAGGTTGGAAGAGATCTCAAAGATCATCAAGTACCAACTCCCCTGCCATAAGCAGGGTCCCCTACCACTAGACCAGGTCGCACAAAACCTTGTCCAACCTGGCCTTAAAAACCTCCAGGGATGGGGCATCAACAACCTCCCTGGGCAACCCATCCCAGTTCCTAACCATCCTTGTAGTGAAAAACTTCTTCCTAATATCTAACCTAAATCTTCCCTCTCTCAGTTTAAAACCATTACCCCTTGTCCTATCACTATCTTCTCTAACGAAAAGCCCCTCCCCAGCTTCCTGGAGGCCCCTTTCAAGTACTGGAAGGCCTCTATAAGGGCTCCCTGGAGCCTTCTCTTCTCCAGGCTGAACAGCCCCATCTCTCTCAGCCTGTCTTCATAGCAGAGCTGCTCCAGGCCTTTGATCATCTTGGTAGCCCTTCTCTGGACCCCTTCCAACAGGTCTGTATCTTTCTTGTGCTGAGGGCACCAGAACTGTACACAATATTCCAGGTGGGGTCTGACCAGAGCAGAGCACAGGGGCAGAATCACCTTCCTGGCCCTGCTGGCCACACTTCTTTTGATGCAGCCCAGGATGCAGTTGCTCTCTGGGCTCCAGCACACACTGGCAGCTCATGTCGAGCTTCTCATCAACTACCACCCTCAAGTCCTTCTCCTCAGGGCTGCTCTCCAACCATTATGTTGAATACAAAAATAATATAATTGTTCAAACCTAAGTAGTTCTGAAGTATCTAGCTGTAATATTCATGTTTAACTTCACATAAGTGTCTGCAGACACTTCAATAGTGTCTGGAACCTTTTCACTTCCAGCTCAAGTAAGTGAGCCTGAACATCATGTCTGCAGGCAGTCTTTCAGCAAGTCGTACGTGGTCATCCATGTGCTTGTTGTATCTCTAACAGGCAGTTAGAAATACTTAATGACACTGAAATCACACAGGACAAGTCTCAACATTTTGAGAGATCAGTAAAATTACCCTCCTAGTAATATATGACAGAAACATAACATTCAAAAGCCAGGGAAGAGCTCCAACTCTTGTTCAGAATGTTCTTAATAGCACCCACAGGAGAGATGTTTCACACCACAGACAGCCACTGTGCAGAACTTCCTAAAAAGATTTCAGGTATAGCTCTGTGCTTACTTTTACAACATCATATCGGGCCACATCTGGATCTGGCTTGTTTTCATCCTTTGATTTTTTATCTTGAGACTTATCTGTTCCATTTAAATCTTCCTCTTCCTCCTCTTCTTCCTCTTCATTGCTGGGGACAAAGGGGAATGTAGCCATCCCTTGATACCATGAGAAAGTCCAATCAAGGTATTTCTACAACAAGAGTAAAAGCATAAAATTCTCACATTCTCACATCATGGAAGACAAAAGTTTTCAAGGATGCTTTTAATTATGGAATGCTTTATTGATTCCCACCTAACCCCAGGAAAACAGAAGCACAATAAGGAGTATTCTAAACATGTCCACATAGAATGCCATGCTTTTTCACAGAAGTGATTTTACCCTATGACCCACACACACTCAGGAAATAATGAAAAGCAGTTATTTTGAGGTGAATGAAATTCACTACATAGGTAACAGAAACTGAAAAAAACGTTTAAGACAAAAATAAATAAAAATCACCAAGGCTCTAGAAGTTGAACTGGAATTTGCCATTTACTGACTCTATTCCCATTTCTGGACCTGTGTGGAACTACTGAATCATACCAAATGATCACATAAAAATTGCTATTAAGTTAAGTTAAAGACTGTCTGGTGTATCTGTTAACGTTTGTTTGGCTTTTTGAACAGCTTCAACAAATAAAAAACCCCACCTCTTTTGTTCACAGCTAATGACAGTGTCAGATACTCTCAAGTCCTGAGGTAATACTGCAATAGATTAACTTTCCACAGAGTGGATTGCTCCCATAGCAGACCTACTTCCTCCAAAATGTTTTATATTATAAAATATTATTCCTCAGCTCAACATGAAATCAAGCCCAGGCACTTCACGATTGTCTCACCTCATCATCAAGTGACACCAGCAGAGCCCGCAGAGCGCCAACAGATGCTGCCATGACATTATCCACTGCATCATCCAGAGAGAAGCGCAGCAGGAAGAGAAACCCAGCATCAAGCAGCAGTTGCAGAATGCTGCCCTTCAAGGAGGCAGCAAACTCTCCAGCTCTGGCCTGAAACATATGACACACAGAGCCAGTGTTAGAGCTGCCCAATCTCAGCTGGTACATCTCAACCTTCTGCATGTTTACCTCTTCCTATTTCTACTGTAAAGAAGCTAAACAGTGTGCAGGGTTTTTTTTCCTGTATTTTCTCCTCCTTTCATCCTACAAAGGCACAAAACTCCAGTTCCTTAGTGCAGGAAACCTCTCTTTCTCAAGTCTGGACCCACATTCTGACTTCACCCTGTTCTGCTCTATCATTCTTCTGAAAACCACACTTTTTCTTCTTCCCTGTCTCCACCACTGTTGGAGGGAAGGTTAGCACATCCCTTAAGAGTTTGGTGGAACTGTGCACAGAAGTAAATACTCATTTTGCTTTATGCTATTGGCACATTGTTCTATGAGTAGGCTGGTTCATTCTCACTTCCTACAGAAAAAACACATCATAAGCTGGCTCAGAAAACAGGAGTGAAATGGTCATTGCCAAAGATAGGTTTGTCACAGAAATAACACCAAAAAAAGAACCTGTGTCCAAAGCACTAACAGAATGGAAGTTGCAGCACTGCTGCTGAACAACACTTGGAAGCATCTCCCTCCAGAGAAACCTGAAACTCAGTTTGTAATGTCCCGACACTTATCTTTCCTAACAGCTAGGTGATGCTCAGTGAAAAAGAATGCCCTGCTGGTGATTTTGCTCACCTTCATCGAAAAGTAGAACTCAAACAACTAGTACTAGAGAACCCAGGCCGTGATGCACCAGAAACTTGAATTATGACAAGAAATTTCATGGAAAGTGACTTACCTTTTGAACAATACGACCTAAGACCTGTAGAGCCAGTGTCCTCTGTTGAATAACTTGGCTGCGAGACAAATGGAAGAGCTCTTGGAGAGAATAACCAGCCCTCTAAATGAGAAAACAAAACAAACAAATCAGCTATAGGTAAAAATAGGCTCTTAAAATAAGATTGACTGTAAAATACTGCATAATGGGAAATGAACTGAAATGCAACGTTGTGTGTTGCTTTGAGGCAACTGCAAAAGAGATTCAAATCATTGATGTGACAAGAGAAAAATGAGCTTCTTAAGAAAAGCATGTATGTGCAGCTTTTTCCAACATGAATATCCTTAATGACATTAAAGAGAAAAAGCATGACTGGAGTTTGCTGAAAGTAAAGCAGTTAATGCATGCAGACTCAACTTCTCTGCAGGAGCTAGATTCAAAAGAAAGTCACCCATCCTCACTTCCCAGAGGTTTTAGTCATTAAAAACCTCAACACAAAAGCAATCTGCCAAATCAAACCCATATAACAGAAATGGGCGTGCCCTTTTTTCTGTATTACACCTACCTCTGCCTCTTCTCCATGGTGATGCAGTCCTAGATGTGTTGGTAAATCAGCATCTGCAGGAATCAATTCTCCTTTTAAACTGAACCGAGCTTGCATTCCCTGCAATAAATGGTAGAGGGAGAAAGATTATAGCTATTGCCTTCCACTCCATTCATCACTTAAAATACCATTTCTTACATCTACTGCTGGAAGGTTCAAGAAGTCCCCAGGTCAGGCCTCAAATTCTTAAAAAAATTTACTCCCTTCTCTCCTTTTTTCTTAGCTTTCAGACCTGTTTCATCTCAGATTACAACTGCTAGACTCTCACTTTCTCACCCTCTTGAGCACTACAGACTGAACTGACCATGTCCCATCGTACCCCTGCGGGAGAAACTCGGGCACTTTTCAGCCTGGTGAAATCTTACAGATTGAGTAACCAGAGGACTAGTTTTTGAAGCCTTCAAAACTGTCACTGCTGACAAGCATGATCCAGGCATAAATGTGAAAAATACCAGATTCTGTTCTCAAACCTTTTTGGTTTTCTTCTGTCGGGGTGAGGGCAAATCTTTCATCCATTCCAGCTTCTCAAATTCCACATTGTCCATGTGAATCCATTCCTTCTTGGGCTTCACAGGCAGATCATCATCTGTGTAAGGAAGGGAAAAAAAGGAAATCTTATCTTTCAAGTATGGATAAAGAAAATAGCTCTTTGCCAACCTACTTGGCTTAAAGATGGCACCAAATATAGGATTCATGTAGAATAAGAAGAAAATTTTAAAACTGACTGTTGGTTGATGCATCAAAGACTTACAGCATTTTTCTATCTTTCAGGAGAGCTAGAAGAGGAAGTAAACTTGCATTGTAACAAAACTCGCAGATAAGGCTAATTTGGGAGAAGTTGAACAGAAGTCAGGACACAAATAAAGCAAGTCAGTAGAAGCAGGACAGAAAGCCCTACTTTTGAGAAAGCAAGCTAATATAATCTAAGGAAGGGAGTGTTAGGGGAGATGTGAAATGATTCAGAAGTATTAATGTTGAGAGGTTCAAGCAAATTACTAGAAGCCAGTATGACTTTGGTCTAGATCCACTGGAGAGAGCACAAACACTACTATTCGTGCTTTTGTCACATTTGCTATGCTGCTGTTCATTCTGTGTCCCTCTCTAAAGGCTTGAGGAGGTCAGCTCAGGATGAAAATATCTGAAGAGCTGGAAATTTGCACAGCTTGTCTGAGCAACAGCTCAGCGGGGAAACTGGACAGCTGAACAAGAATTTCCAAGATGCAACTACTAACAGAAGAAATTACTGATTTAACTTTTTATAAAGCTTTGACTAGAAGAATTTGAGAAACAAGACATTTATGCCTGACATCACAAGAGTTCCCCTGGGAAAGAGACAGATCAGCAAGTGGAGGAATCACACAAGTGAAAGGATAGGTGAGACATAAATAGAAATGATCCAAACACTGAAAAGGCAATGCTTCGCTCCTAGGATACTATTCCATACTAGCATGAGAAGAGATGAGTTAAGAAGTCTTTGCTGTCTCAAGAGCAATCACACTTAAGGACAGAACAGGCAGTCTGAGGGCATCAAAAACAGCAGCATCACTCCTGCTGGCACAGCCCAGAACTCATTTGCATTGCAGCTATTAATCCTAGTGCTCTGGTCTTCTCTTGCAAGGAACAGTAGAGTCCCACTGAGATGCTCTTCTTTCTTCAAATCTTTTCCTGC
>NW_009953571.1:5196058-5207244 GCF_000747805.2 Chaetura pelagica
TCCTGCTGATAAGTGGCCTGAAACCTAACCTTCTCTTTTCCTCCAACTAGCACATAAAACTTTCAGGAAGGGCACTCATGCTTTCCTAGGATGAAGCTTCACCCTTACAATCAATGCGGTATTGAGTCAGGCAAGGAAGCAAGCACAGTTATCTTTCCCAGCCAGAAAGCTGTTCAGCAGAATTTCAGCCAAAGGCTCAGCACACATTTTAATTGAAGAGAAGGAAAAAGCATCTGAAATGTAAGAATGTTTGTGGGTGGTAGGTGCAAAACTAGAGGAAATAAAATCAGCAGAAAAATTAAATCTATTGACATTTGTAATTCAGCAAATTGTTTTCTCCTCCTCCACTAATCACTAAATTGATAGGGTTGAGTTAATCAGTGTAGAAGGAAATTAGTTTTAATGACAAGTATTTTTTTCTGCTGTTAGGTCTGGTAGCCTTCCTTGGCACTAGAAGCTGAAGTGGCTGAAGCCTTGAGCTGCAAGCTGTAAACTCTCAAATAGATATGTTGAATTCTTACCAAGTAAAGTGGCAGAAGGCCCCAGAGCCAGCTCAGGCTATAGATAAGGAAGTTCCATTCATTAACAGAGGCTGCGACCTTAGCGATAAGAAAATTGCCTAGAAACAATGAAAGGACCCAGTGAAGAACAGGAAGATCCCTGACCCTAATATCATTACTGGTCAGATCTGTCATGTGAAGGGTGAGGAACTTTAACTGTGAAGGTATAAATGCCCAGGGATTTCTTTGTTCAGGGTTCCTTTTCAGAGACACCCTGTAGCATTATCAATAAAGAAGACTTTGTAGGAAAATCTCTTTGCAGCTTATTGATTCAGTGGAAACCTAGAGTCGAACTCCTTTATGGTGGATGGCATGTGCAACTTCCATAACATCATTCTACAAACAAGATTATGTATATTGCCACCAGCCTATAGTTTTATGATCTTGTGAGCAAGAAGAAGACATATATATTCCAAGGCATCAGCAGATTGTTCAGTTACTGAAAAATCCCTTTATAGAAACACAAGCTGACAGTGTCAATCCAACATTTGTACTAAACTCTTCCAGATCTGGGTTATTGGCTACCATCCAGTTTCTTCCCTTTTTGCTTTGCTTCCCCCCTTTTGTCTTGGTGGCAGGATTACTTTTCCATTTGATAAGATAAAGGCTTCACCATCTTCTTTATTAGAAACAGTAACCTTTTCTCTCATTACAGAGACTGAGTTCACTTTTGAGCAATGCCACTGCTCTGTGTCATCATCCTCTCCCCCATTTCTGGTGAGTTATTTGAGATGACTTCACAGCACCAAGTGATGCAAAATTCCAGCTAAGTGATAATGCCAAATTAATATTTTACATCTCCTGTTGGCTGAGATGGGCTGCAGGCATGAACTCAGGTGCTGGAAAGGCTTCCCTTGGTTTTACAATTGTGTTGCAGCCCATCCTTTCTTTATTTCAAATATCCTGGGAAAACTCCTCTTTTCCTTTCCTGTGCAGTCTTCCCTGGAAGCAAAAGAAGTTGACAGCATACAATGCTCTGTATTCCCGAGAGCACTACTACAATCTTCAGTCTGTAAAGCCTGAACAATCTGCTTTTATTGCTCCCAGGTGAGTCACTTAGTCTGGTGCTACCTGTCAATTCAATTGCTCTACAACTAAAAGGAACTAAAAATAGTCCTTTTGATTAAGATGGATTTGTGGAAAAGTAAAACTTGGGGAGAAACAGCCAAAGGACAGTTCAGTAAAGCATTCTCCTCAATAAGCAGCTAATTAGCTTTCCTTCTCCTGCACATGTACATACATATGTAGACCCATCTCTCTAATCAAGAACATGTAAATGGTCTTTCTTTGTTGTAAACACCAAGCTGAAGCCTGGAAGTCATTCAGAGACCTGTTTAATCAGTCTGCACATTGCACAAGTAAAGTGGCAGAAGGCCCCAGAGCCAGCTCAGGCTATAGATAAGGAAGTTCCATTCATTAACAGAGGCTGCGACCTTAGCGATAAGAAAATTGCCTAGAAACAATGAAAGGACCCAGTGAAGAACAGGAAGATCCCTGACCCTAATATCATTACTGGTCAGATCTGTCATGTGAAGGGTGAGGAACTTTAACTGTGAAGGTATAAATGCCCAGGGATTTCTTTGTTCAGGGTTCCTTTTCAGAGACACCCTGTAGCATTATCAATAAAGAAGACTTTGTAGGAAAATCTCTTTGCAGCTTATTGATTCAGTGGAAACCTAGAGTCGAACTCCTTTATGGTGGATGGCATGTGCAACTTCCATAACATCATTCTACAAACAAGATTATGTATATTGCCACCAGCCTATAGTTTTATGATCTTGTGAGCAAGAAGAAGACATATATATTCCAAGGCATCAGCAGATTGTTCAGTTACTGAAAAATCCCTTTATAGAAACACAAGCTGACAGTGTCAATCCAACATTTGTACTAAACTCTTCCAGATCTGGGTTATTGGCTACCATCCAGTTTCTTCCCTTTTTGCTTTGCTTCCCCCCTTTTGTCTTGGTGGCAGGATTACTTTTCCATTTGATAAGATAAAGGCTTCACCATCTTCTTTATTAGAAACAGTAAACTTTTCTCTCATTACAGAGACTGAGTTCACTTTTGAGCAATGCCACTGCTCTGTGTCATCATCCTCTCCCCCATTTCTGGTGAGTTATTTGAGATGACTTCACAGCACCAAGTGATGCAAAATTCCAGCTAAGTGATAATGCCAAATTAATATTTTACATCTCCTGTTGGCTGAGATGGGCTGCAGGCATGAACTCAGGTGCTGGAAAGGCTTCCCTTGGTTTTACAATTGTGTTGCAGCCCATCCTTTCTTTATTTCAAATATCCTGGGAAAACTCCTCTTTTCCTTTCCTGTGCAGTCTTCCCTGGAAGCAAAAGAAGTTGACAGCATACAATGCTCTGTATTCCCGAGAGCACTACTACAATCTTCAGTCTGTAAAGCCTGAACAATCTGCTTTTATTGCTCCCAGGTGAGTCACTTAGTCTGGTGCTACCTGTCAATTCAATTGCTCTACAACTAAAAGGAACTAAAAATAGTCCTTTTGATTAAGATGGATTTGTGGAAAAGTAAAACTTGGGGAGAAACAGCCAAAGGACAGTTCAGTAAAGCATTCTCCTCAATAAGCAGCTAATTAGCTTTCCTTCTCCTGCACATGTACATACATATGTAGACCCATCTCTCTAATCAAGAACATGTAAATGGTCTTTCTCTGTTGTAAACACCAAGCTGAAGCCTGGAAGTCATTCAGAGACCTGTTTAATCAGTCTGCACATTGCACTCAGACACAAAGAATGCATCAAAAGAGAGGAAGGAGAGATGGAGACAGTGAAAAATTGACAAGAAATTGGGAGAGAATCACGCTAATGAGGGAGAGAGACACACTATGAACAAAGGGGTGGGGAAGATGAGAATCACAACAGAGAAAAAGCAATGGCTAAAGAAAAAAAAAGCAGTGATGAAAGCAACAGTAAGAGTAGAAGCTTAAGGGGGAAATATTTTCTCTGCCATGAGAATACAGGGGTTGCTGTAGCTGCTGGGGATAAAGCAGCCTTCTCCTCATATAGGCATATATTGATTATTCAAGATTATTCTGTCATAAGAGGCAATAGTTCTGTACAATTCCTCCAAAAAAGCAGAACACTGTATACCTTAACACTTCCCTCCATCCACAGCACAAATTAAATAATGGCATCCTCCTGTGGAAATCGCCACACGGGCTAAGATACAAGCCCCAGAGAGGAGCAGTGCCATGATAAACCACAGGTGCTACACGAGCAATTTCACTGAAGTGAGATTGATCATCATCTCCACACTATCCTGCAAGCCCATCACTAACTCCTACCTACCCAACACCCTCCTGTCCCCAGCTAGTCCAGTTAAAAGAAATAATTCAAGTGACAGCTGAATCTCACTACCACACTGTTCTCTCTCCCTGCTCACATGACTGAACAGAAAAGCAATGCTGCCAAGTGTTTAAAACACATTTTCCTTTCAGAGAACTCAGAACAAATTTTAAAAACAAAGCAAGACTTCCCACTGAGTAGCTCACCTTCATTACATAGTGTATCACTCTTCTAATCTATGGAGCCCAGCTAGAAATAACAGAGATGTTCTTTCCTGAACCCAAAAATAAATGTATTTCTTAAATATCACGATAAAATTCTGAGTTGGATAACTAACAAAGTACCACATCAATCCAATCTGAATTGATGCAAACACCATATAAACCTTATATTTATGTTCAGAACATTATCAACATACACTTTGCTTCTTACCTGTCATTTCTACCTTCATATTCTCTTCCTTCCTTACATATTCTTCCAGATTTGACTCCTGCATGGAAACAGATGATCTTACATCATGCTGAGCCACAGGCAGAGATTCCACAAACTCCTCCGGTCTGTTCCGTTCTATTTTTAATTCCTTTTTCTGTCCTTCATTCCCACCACGTCGTGACTTTAAGAAAGCAACTAAACTAGAATCTGCAAAGAGACAGACAGAGAAGTGACAGAAAGTCTCCAAATAATTTGTACGCCTATAGGTCCTGCTATTTATGTTTTAGTCTCCTCATTCCACATGCCCTCTTCTTCTGCTCCAACTTCACTTCTTTTCAAACTGAGGCACTTACCTGCTTTATGACCTTTCCAGCACATAAGCTGGGTACAACTGACTGGTGAGGTGACACCAGAGGAAGAGGTGGATAAACATCTTTCAAGATCAAGCAAAAAAAAATTCTAGTTATTCTCCCAGCTTACAAATAAAGAGATAATTGTTTCTGTCCCCCTCACTGCCACTGAAAAGGCACATCCAAACAAGTTTGTGGTGAGAATTCTGGTCTGTGATTTATGGGAGGAACGCAGGTCTGACACTTTGCCTACCCTGTCTGTGGACCACTCAGTGACATCTGAATGCTACAAGAATACACCAAACACACACTGCAAAAAAAATTACCTGCTCTTTACTGAATTGCACCAGATCTGCAGTGCATGGTCTAGATACTACATTAGCAGGAGATTTTGTTTGTTCTGAACTGAGTCCCCATCCTGAGAGTCAACTGTGGTCTGACAACATGAACAGAAGTGGCCATTTTCTTCATGCTTTGGAGGAAAAGAGGGACATTTGGGAGGCAGAGGTGTTTTGAAGGACAGATAATATTTCTATGGCTCTAAAATACAAAAATGTCACAATATCATAACTTTACTTCCACATCTTCTACAGATATCCCACATCATTTTTGATGGAGTGCATTTTCTCCCTGGATATTCTCCATCTAGAAGACTGGCTGTTGGGATGCTTATGCCAGAGGTGAACACCAAGAACCTGTACATTGTGCTTCTGAAAGGTACAGAGATACTCCAGTAAGCAAAGTCAGAGATGTATACAGTAACAGAATATAACACCTACATTGGTTATTTATTCTTTGGAGGACTAAGGACAAGAAATTCAGAAATGTTCCATATCCAAGAGAAGTAATCCAAAAAGGAAACTACTCCATATCTCTGAAACAGGTCAAAGAGGATGCAGGATCTAACCCACACTTTTGATTGTTACACACTCTCCTCATAATGAAGTTAAAACCTCCCTTGAAGAAAGAGAGACACTCAGTGCAGTCTCATTAAAGAACTCATCTTTTTTCCCTGAACGCAAGCAGAGCTCTCATGTTCTCACACTTCACTGTACACCATAAGGAAAGGATTTTATTCATTATTTCATTCTGTCACACAAACATTGACTGTCACTGATGATGTCAATCTGTGCACAGTGTGTCAGAAAGTAAGCCTATTCTTGTCCAGAGTCTCCATGAGCAAAACAAGAAGATATTCAACAGTAAGACCCAGAAGACACTGCCCAGGATGCACTTGCCTGCCCATCCTCATAGTCCACACCACAGAGTTTCATCTGCTTCATAACTAAGAGGTTAATTCAGAGACTGGGGCAGCATGAAACACCAACAAATTATTCACACTCCTGAATATGGAGAAAAAGTCTCTTTAATTCATACCTCTGTGCCTGTCCAGTTGCCAAGTTCATCCGAAAGCCAGCAAATGAGTTCAGGAGTTGCTTCATCATGCATAATTCCTTAACCACAGATATTTTGGGAATGCCAAAACTACTCCCAGTTTCTTTAAGGCCTCAAAGACTGAAAGATCTACAATTTTAACCCATGGGGCATACAAATAAATACATTGTTTCCGAAAATAATTTATTATTCAAAAATACTTAAAATACATCCTATCCTTTTAAAACTTCCTAAATATTCACTTCACTAGCATCCCAAAGGACCAAGTGTGGGAACAAGGAGCAAGGATCGCAAATCAGTCCTAAGAAGCACATGCATAAACAAGGTATTTCTCATACACGTGCCATTATTATATGCAGTGAAGTCAATAAAAAAAAATAAAAATGTCTTTTTCACCTGTTAGTTTGGAGAGCTCAGCTCTCTGAATGAAGTTTGTGTCTAAAGATTCTGTTTGCCATTACTTAGCACAGTTTCTTTGACACCTTTCCAGTTATACCCTTGCTGGTTATAACAAAGCCAAGTTCATTAATATGATTTTTAAGCTGCACCCACAAGAGTCTTATGCAACTGCCACTCACAGCTCATTTGATGCTAGAGAATCTGAAATTATGAGAATTTCAAAAACCCTTGTCTGCCACCTACATCTGTACATCTGCTCTTCTCAAGCATTACAAAAAAGTCACAGAAACCAACGTAGACAAGTTTTACAGTGCCCTTGATCACACAAAGTCAGGGTTCTCCCCCATCTTGTCATCAACTGTCAGCAACAGGCATTCCCAGAGCACCACTGCAGACCTGGCTCCAAACCAGAGACCACACCAACTGGCTGCATCCAACAGCCAGGTAATTAAAACCTTTTTTCAAGAAATTCAAGGCTAGTTTTAAGTTCTCCTCTACCAAGTACAGATTCAAACTGAAACCTCCCACATGCCCACATGTCTCCCCTATCTGGGTACTGAGGGTTCCAGCTCAAGTCTTAGGTATTCTGGAGGGGAAGACCAAGGGTGCTCTCTCACCTTAGCATTACCATGGCAGTCCTAAGTACACCTTTGCTTTCTTAGCTGTTTCAGACAACTACCTTTTAGGACCTCAATACGTTTATATGTAATTAGGCATTTGATGTGTAAAGCGACTGAGTGCATTGACCATCTTATCCCACAGCAAAAGGAAGACAGGACAGACTTAAGCTAAGTCCTCTCTAAGTGAGGAGTAAGCACTCTTTAATTCCTTCACACTTCATTCTTACTCATAAGCTACATTATCCACATACACAATGAGCAGCAACCCCAAGCTCCCATCTTTGATCTGTCAATTTTATGAGACTTCAAGACACCTACACATTCAAGAAATTTTCATGCCTCTAGGAGAATTAATGCTGGGAAGCACTTACCCAGCTGAGCCAGAAGCCTCTTCTGCTCCTGCAGGATCTCTTCCTCAGACATGGACTGCAGCTTCTCCAAGTTCTCTTTATGAATAGCCTGAGCTTCCTGCTCACTCTTTTGGCTTCCAAGACCTTCTCCCGTTATGAGACAAGGCCGCTGAGAGGTCAAAAAGTCACCAGCTTCACCTGTAAGATCCAGCAGAGAAAGAAGTTAGTGATCTAAGTGTCTACAGCTTTTTCCATTTTGTCATTATCAGGCTTGCATAATTTATTTATTTTTTTAACACTGGTAGCCAAGTTAAAATAGGAGTAAAGAAGTTCAGTTTAGCTTAAAAAAAAAATGAATTGAATTTTCATCCCATGTCACAACAAAAGGCCATTTCCACCTTGTTTCTTCAGGAGTCGGAGGAGGGATGGGGGGAAAGAAATTTTGTTTCTTTAATGCAAAGCAACAGCAAGAAAAGGCAAACTGAAGCATAAGTCACAACTTATGAGCAAGAGCCTTCTTTCAAGTAAGTGAATACTAGATTCTTTCTCTGCCCAAGAAAACCTGAACACACATTTGTATGTCAGGTGAGCCACGACCTAGTATGTATCTGTTGAGTTAGAAATAGAATTCAAATCCTTTTGTAACCCAGTTTCCAGAATGATACAGGATCCATTCTCAACACAAACATGTTTGCTTGTAACGATGTCCTGTATTCACCTTTAAGGGTTAAACACATAAAAAGTTCTGGTGGAAAAAAGGGGGGCATTTTTCCTACCCTGAAGATAATCAAGTCTCCTTTATCACCTGATCTAAATATTTTAAAGGCTCATTTCAACTATCTCTAGTAGCAGGGTAACATGCTCCTTCAGTCAGAGGGAGACTCTCCAGCTGTCCTGTAGCCTTTCATAACTGCACTTCAGCCACAACAACCCCAGGCAGTGCTACAGGCTTGAGGTGGAGTGGCTGGAGAGCTGCTCAGCAGAGAGACCTGGGGGTGCTGTTTGACAGCTGGTTGAACATGAGCCAGCAGTGTGCCCAAGTGGCCAAGAAGGTCCTGGCCTGCATCAGGAATAGCATAACCAGCAGGACCAGGGAGGTGATCCTGCCCCTCTACTTGGCCTTGGTGAGGCCACACCTTGAGCACTGTGTGCAGGTTTGGGCACCACAGTGTAGGAAGGACATTGAGGTGCTGGAGAGGGTGCAGAGAAGGGCAACTAGGCTGATAAGGTGTCTGGAGAACAAGTCTTACGAGGAGAAGCTGATGGAGCTGGGGCTGTTCAGCCTAGAGAAGAGGAGGCTGAGGGGAGACCTCATTGCTCTCCACAGCTACCTGAAAGCAAGTTGTAGTGAGTTGGGTGTTTGCCTCTTCTCCCTGGTGACTAGCAATAGAACACAGGAAACAGGGCCAAGTTGTGCCAGGGGAGGTTCAGGCTGGATTAGCAAAAATGTATTCACTGAAAGAGTGGTGTGGCACTGGAACTGGTGGAGGCACCATCCCTGGAGATGTTAAGAAAATGGGTAGACGTGATGCTTTGGGAGATCATTTTTGTGGTCACAGGGGTGTAGGGCTGACAGTTGGACTTGGTGATCGTAAAGGTCTTTTCCAACCTTAATGATTCAATGATTCTATGACCTGACTTTGTGGCTTCATTCCTTATGTTTTGTTCATATGCTCCATATAGTGATTTGGAACATCCCTATGACCCTAAACCAGCCAACCCTGAAAGCATGAAAACCCTGTTCAAACAGCAGTAATGACACTCATCACAACATCAGTAAGGTTTGATGACATTTTTGCAGCAGTTGTGTTGCATACTGAGAAGAAAGACCTGAGCAGCCAGAGTGGCCTGATAAGAGATTCAGCAAACTTCCCACCATTAGCAACTGAGCTGAGGGTTACCAGGCACAAACGCTTTGTTACTACAGGAAACTGAGCTCCCCCTCTTTTCCTCTTGCCTCGAGTGATCTTTTCACAACAAGGTCTCTGAGGAGGCCAAGCCATTTTCTGATCCCTCTGTTGTGCTACATTTCAGAAGCATTCTACTTCAAGAGGATTTTTCCTTTGAGATTTCTCAGACAGAAGTACACAGGTACAATTGTAACAGGATCCACAGTAAGCACAGTATATTGAACTGGCTGGTGGATTTGTGCCCACACAGCACAGCATGCCTTGGGATTCTCTTACCCGTTCTCTGACACAGTTCAGGGCAGACAGAAACTTTAGCCAAATGGCAATAACCATCAAATGACATCTGCCCTCTATTTCGATGTGAAAAAGAGGGTAATGGGGAAAAACCCAGACACATTGTAGTCCTAAGCAAATAGGACTGCCCAAGAGAGAAATAAATTTTAAAAAAAAAGGTCTGATATGCTGGTACAAGTTGAATTGGCTTCATGTTTCCTTGTTATGCTGCTGTCAGACAAGTAACTGCTGGAGGTGGCACTGACTCATCAGTACTGCCTCACAGCATTCCTTATGGAGCAGAGCCACAGAGTCATGGCAGCACATCTGGTGACAGAAGACTGAACTTATGGCAGGAGTGGGAACCTGCATCATAGTGGTCTCAAACACCTTCATCTGACACAAAAAGAATCCTCTTCCTAAAATTGTGGAAATCAATGATGAAACAAGAAAAACTTTACATAGAACAGAAAGGAAAAGGAGAACAAGAACTTGAAAAAGAAATCTATTTGGCCCAGTGTGAAGCAAAGATGAAAATGGTGAGAAAACCCAATTTTTAGTATGTTACTGGTCCCGGACCATTTCAAATCTTTGTCATACCCCAGACATTCCAAGTGACCTTAAGATACCTAAAGTGAGGACAACAGTGCTACCCGACCTTAAAGGTGCACCGATGTTACGGTTACTAAAGTTATGTAAATACAGCGGGCTGGACAAACAGAACCTTCTCCACATACCATCCCTGATCCTGGGGAGAGGTGCCTCTTCTGCTGATCCCTCAGGATCCAAGGCACCCAGAGCAGCTGATTTCCCTTGCAGGCACTCGGCAGCAGAGGGAGCTGTTGCTGCCTTTTCAGCAGCTCTTCTCGCTGCCATCTTTTGTGCAAAGATGCTTTTTCTTCCACACCCCGCCTTCACCTGCAAACAGGGAAGCCATGTGTCACCACTTTCCCCTCCAGACTCCCCCGCACACCTGCCTCTAGCAAATGTATAAATCTGATCCTAAAGACATCCTCAGATCAGACCTTGAGACACGACTCATAGAAGCTACTGGCAGCCACCTGCCCTTCTCTGTGGATGCACTATTCCTTTTTTAACACCCAGTTCAATGCTAGGACAGAGAGACAAAAATATGAACGTTTTTGCTACTTAGAGAAGGAAGATGATTAATTATGAGTGAATTCAAGCCAGGCAAGTACACCTAAAATATCACTAAACACAACTGTTCCAGTTTTCCTGCTGTTTGGAAACCCTGAATAGCTGAATACTTTGCATTTCTGAGGATAAATGGGGCTGTACTCTACTGTGCTCACCACATGCTTGGAAAAGGCCTCTTATAAGGTGATTAGAGAGCAGCAGGGTGAAGAGATTTACACAGTAAGAAGTGGGCAAGTAGTGCTAAAATAATCCTGACTAAATTACTGTGCTGTTTGCCCAGGCAATGGAAGGGCATGGCTCTGAGCAGCCTTCCACAGGATGCACAGAAAATCCAAAGTAGACTGAGCAAAAAAACTCTTGCATGTCCTCAGCTCAGGGAAGAAGCTTAAAAGGCAGTCTGAACATTTGGTTTCTGCTTTGTGCA
>NW_009953571.1:5207430-5214656 GCF_000747805.2 Chaetura pelagica
TTCCTGCATCAGGCAAACAGAACTGGTAGTTTAAAAAGTATTACTCTTTCCTTTCAAAACAAGCCACCTATTCAAAGCAACCACAGCTATCAATCACGTATCAATTCCCAGTATCTGACTCTCACTCAGCCAGCACCTCTTGCTACTAAAGCAATGACTGATGATAGCAGCTACAGATTCCAGTTCTACAGCCTCAGAAAAAGTTATGTCAAAATCCAAAAAGCTGCAAAACCACACTTCAATGTCACGCCAGGAGGAACCAGGTGCAATTTCAGCAAGCATGGACTTAATTAAACCTTGTGGACAAATTAACAGATTGTTCCTCAAAGGAAAACAAGCAGAACAGGATCAATCCTATTACAATGGTGCAAATTACATGCACCTCACTGAACTTGGCTGAAGGGGATTGCCTGTTTTTCTAAACCAAAAAGGATTCAAATGCTATTTAACTGCAGGGTATGGACTGCCTACTTGATGGCAGCTTGGTAGAACTCTCTCCTACGCTAAGGTGGTAATACCAAAGACATGGTGAGCCAGCTCCTAATCTACAGCATGTCAAGTCACTTTGAGCCTTACCACCCACCAAGCATTAGGCTTTTTTGTGGGGAAGTTTTAATAGTTGATGAAGGTAGCACAAAACAGCTGCTCCCAATCTCACCTCACTTTTTATCTCAGAACGATGAAATGTCCTTGGAAATGGGTCTCCTGTGGACACTGGCATGGTCACTGCTACTGCACTTGTGTCTCGTTCCTGCAGCAAGAAATTAAAACTGTGTAGAAACCACTGCAACAGCCAGACATGTTTATACCATTTAGCTAAGAGTGGACACAAAATATCTCAGCTCTGCAGCTCACAAGCTTTCTGCTACACCGCTGTCAGGCTCAGAGTACTTTGTGCTTATTTAGAGCCAAAGGGAGGCTATTTTCCAAAAGGCTGGCCTGCCAAACTCAAAGAATCAGGTGAAGGAAAATTTGGGCCAGTGCAGAGCAATGAGAGCATCTCTCTTAGAAAGTCCAGAAACTCATCCATACCCATACTGCAGCACATGCCTGCATGGAAGCAGTGGGACCTGCAGGCAGTCTGTACTGGAGAGCAGATTCAAACCCATATTTAACTGACAGCAAAAATATACCCAAAGAGTTTTTTCTTTCAAGGTGTTCCAGGACACTCATCTACAGCTTAATTACACTGTAGAAATAAAAAACAGCAACAGAACCCTTCATGACTGACAACTGCTCAGTTTACAGAATTCAAAGAAAAATTAGGCCATCACATAAAAACCAGACATACAATGATCTTGCTGAAGACTGCTGTAATGTGTCGATCATGACTCTCCAGTCTTTCCTCTGGATCATCATCCTCGAAGTGGACACAAGCATTTTTGATCTTGGACTTCTTTGGAGGAGCTGGAGTTAGAGCTGGGAGAACATCAGGAAAATCTGTGAAGCAGAAATAATAAGGAAAAAAAAGCAGTCAAATCGCACCTACTTGTGCAACAGGTACCACACCAAAGGCACCCTAGCAGCACCTATTATTGCTTTGATAAGAAACAAAAAAAATGAGGAAGCAACAAGACAATCAAGAATCCTCCATCTCTGATTTGCACTGGGTAGTGAAAAGAAACATGCTGAAGAATTTTATTATTTATATATTGGCACCAAGGTCTTTTCAAAGAGCTACATAAGCAGGAAAGGGTATTGAGGCCTGAATGCAAGTATTAAGGAAAGAAGCAAGGATGTACAGAAACAAATACTGTCCTTGCAGGTTGTGTTCAGGCATAGAAAAGCAGATTCCCACTGACAGCTCTAATGGTGAGCTATCTATATGAACATGAGCAAGCCACATGCCACTACCTATAAACTGGGATCATATTACCTTACTTGGAACCAAGCACTTTAAGATTTAAATTGCTGTTTTTAATAAAGGACCTTGAGCTTCAGAGACTACTAAGCACGTGGCAGAGGTGTAACAGTTACTACTGATGGAGGGAAACGTAACTGCAGGAAGGAAGCTTATCAAGCCAGATCTGCTGGCTGAAAGCTTGAGCTGTTAGCAGAACTAAACCTCAAATACACTGAAACATGATTTGGATAGATGGTAGAACGAGCAGAGAATATCCAATGGGTACAAATTACAGAAAACACCTCCTGCACTGAGGCTGGCAAGGTAACACAGGCAGCTGATGAAGGCAGACAAAAGCAACCTGTTGGAAAGGTGGTTCTACTGGATGCTAGTAACATAGCATATTCCAACATGGCTATGAACAAACACTACCAGAACACATATGCAGGGCAGAAGCAGCACTGTGTTGAGAGGGAGGTTAAAGTACAAGCACTGATGAACACTAAAAGAGACAGAGAAACTCAGTAATTCAAAGGCTCCCAGAAGGGAAATTACCCTCCAACATGACCACATCCTTGCTGTCCTGTAGCGGGTGTCTCTCAGCATCTGTGCTCCCTTCCTCTCCCTTCCTCTTGTCTCCTTTCTTCACAATCTTCACTGCAGGTGAAGCTCTGGCTGCCAGGAACTGGTTCTGAAAGTGCAGCAGGTCTGCCTCAGACTCCCCAGGCTTTGGTCTTGACAACATACTGCCTTCTTGCTCTTGCAGCCCAGCCCTGTGTGCTGTTCACATGGAAACTACTGAAGCCATGGAAAACTGGTTACAGAACTGGATTTCCTGGGGAGAGGACAGGGATAGCAAGGGAAAATTACTCATTTTCGTGCCACTCTGCTCTTCTGGTACATACTGCAGCCACTCTACTTCAGGATCACCCCTGGACAAAACTAGTTGTACCGGAGTCCCAGACAAACTGTTTATCTTGTTCATTGCCAAAAAACATGCTACTAGACAAACCAATACCTGGTCTACCAGCCAGCTGGGAGCAGAATGGCATCCACCCAGCAAAAAGCCAGCCAACAAGTGTATCACTGCCAGAATGCCAACAACACAGGCTTGGATTCACAAAGATGGAAGCACCTGGTCCAAGATGACAGAGTTTACTTACTCCAGTACCAACACCAACCAAGAACATGAAAGACACAGTATCATGCAAACCTCCCCACTTTAGCATACACTTCTGGGGACCCTAGCATTAGCATGCCTATCAAGATGCAAGAACCTGTCCATGTAGATTTGGATAATGCACTTACTCTCACCAGCTCCTTTTGCTCTCCTTCTCACTCTAATCTCCCAAGTGAAAACAAGTTTTTCTTTCTCATCTAGTCCTCCTGCTTTAGTTCTCACTCACTTTTTCATTGCCTTCCTACTGGCAGAAGTCATGCTATTTCCAAGCATCTTCATTCACTGCCCAAGCCAGTACTGGGTTGAAACCAAGGGTGATATTTATAAATACTTTTATCTCTGTGCATATGAGAACTCTTACTAGGAAGGAAACTATTCCACCTTCCATCTACTGGGCATGAAAATATTTGTGAGTGTTACTCCTCACCTCTTATTCCCAGAACCTGCAACCATCAATCTGCTTCTTGCAGGCAGCAAGTAAAGTGTTTGCAAAAAACATTTTACACTATTTGAATCACTGATCAGCACTAATGCTACAGACCTGACACCCTCCCACACCTGATATGTTGAAATATTTTGCACATATTTGAGATCTTCCACTTTTTAAAAGCCCATCAGTAGTCAATTATGATTTATTGTGGAGTTGAAAAGTAGATATGGATTTTTAAAACTAAAATTATCTGTTATATGGATAGGCTGTATGCATGAGAAAATGCAAAGCTTGGAAATTAATCTCAGTCTTTATCTCAGAACAAAAATGAAGTTCAATCATCGTACAGGCACAGCCACAACCCTAAAGCCAATGTTTTGTCTCATGCTATCATCATACTTTATTGTAAAATGTGGGAAGATACCTTGTGGAAAGGACGCTAACACAAGAATTACCTCATGCAATATTTATGACCTACATTTGGAATATTCATATCATTTTCAGGGATATCATTCCTGACCAAGGTTGGTTAGATGTGATGCTGCTGGTTTCAAAAGCATATGACAAGGTCCTTTTGGTTGCTGGTTTTGGCTTTTTTGGTTTGGTTTTGTGGTTTTTGTTCCTTTAAATCAAGGCCTTAGTGCAAAACCACCAACCATGTAACACCTGCTGAAATTCTTGTTCACGCCTCTGATTTTGTGCAAAAGCTGGACTAAACTCATGTAGACTTAAAAATATTGTCTACCAAGACAAAGTGGATTTTCAGAGGTTTTGAGGTTTCCAGGGATCCATTCACTTCAGCACTTCCTAACTGAGGAACTAGATCTCCTCATCCAGTACCATCAGACTTTAGTTCCTTAATTTCAGACATCTCAAAACACTGACCTTAATGAAACCTGGCAGTTCAAGATCCCAGAACCACACCTTCCATCTACACCAAGCCTACCTGTGGCACAAGCAGCAGCAAGGGGAACTTCCCTGTACCTTCTGAACAATAAAACCCTCTTCCAAGCACACAGAGAAAACCTCAGGCTTCTCTGCCAATGCTGTTAAGGACATCCATGGAACAGCCACCAGCAAAGGCTATTTCAGGGCAGGAAGGCAAGGAAGCACCCTGCTACAGTGCCTCAATCCTGTAAGAGCCTAACACAGAAACACCTGGGATGCAACTGTGGTTCTGACTGATGCTGAGAATGCAGAAATACTCCCTTTCAGCTCAGCTCTTTTGCAACTGCACAGCAAGAACTGATACTTCTGCAGACAGCTCCCTTTTTTTGTGCATGCCTAGCATAAGCACACACCTACTTGCAGTTTATTTATGGAGCTTTCTGCCACAACAGGGGTTCCAATAGTCACACTTCAGTTGATAGATCCCTCTTTGATATGCATAAATAGCACCACACGCATCAGAAGCCAAGTGTTTCATGCCCTGTCATCACAGGCTTCAAAGCCTAAATGAGGATGATGCTGGGATTAACAGACAAAAAATCACGCAGTTAGAAGCAAAGCCTGCAGTTAAACCTTCCTGCAACAAGCCTCTTCCACACAGGGATGGACACACACTTGTTCAAGTCTCCGTCTCTTAAAAATGTTCTGCAAAAAAAAGAGTAGGCTTGGAAACTGCCTTCATTTGTCTGGGGAACTGTCAGGCACCAGGAGCCAACTCGGCAGTCATTGTCTAAACAAGTCAGATGCTGTTCCTCAAAGCTACTCCTTCCTCCACATGGCTATAGAGGCCACCCAAATTTATTGAGTTACAGGACAGTAATACAGAGGAGGGCACTAGTTTGGTGCAAAAACAGGTAAAAGCTTTAAATGTGTTCTAACTAGGTCTAGAAATTTAAAACAACAAAGATCTTTGAAATTGAACATAAGGTTCTTAAACAATCAAGGTCCTTCTGCAGTCCAATGAACTAGAAGCTTCTTAAATACATACGGCACTTGCAGGCAGACACAATGTAGTGAAAATAGTTTGTTTTCTAATTATACCTTTTTCCATGCCCCCTGGAAGCCATCTAAGCACATCAGCAACACTCACTGGCTCCCATAAGGAGTAATTCTCCCTCACCAATGCTCAGAGAAAACATGCCAGAAAAATAACATAGTGCTAATGACCAGCACTAACCTCAGCATCATGTGTTCTGGTTATCTCCAATCTTGCAACTGGCTACTTAAAAGCTAACTGCACACCAACTGTTTGCCTAGAGGAACCAGCAACTAGCCAGCAAAAACAACCTGCTGAGGATATTGTCCCTGAAAAGCAGTAAGAGATCAGATGTGCTGCCAAAGGACCCTGAACACCTCTACACACCTAGAACATGCTGACTATTATGTAAAAACACTATCACCTGCTGCTCTATCCCTTGTCCCCAGTGAAGAGTCTCAATAAATAGTTTTCTGTCATGCTTTGGACTTGCCATGGCTACAGTTTGACAAGCCCATCAGTGCTGCAGGAAGCTTTACAAATGCAGCTGGGACCAGTGTCTTAAGAATAAAAGAAGACACAAAAGGCCAGAAGACAATAAAGCCACAGACTGCTTCAAGTGCCAAGGCACACTTGGGATTGACCTTCAGCTCAAGTAGTGCCAGCTAGGACAGTCAGGGACCCTAACCACTAATTAATGCAGAAGCAATGTTTCACAGAGGATGGCATTTACTTTACAGAAAAACTGAGGTTTATAATACTCTTCAATGCTTTCCAGAAGCAGCACTTAAGCTTCTGAGATGCATGTCACCAATCTTTGCCACTACTCCCAGCAGACAGAAAGTAACATAAGAATTAGGCACAGGATCTGGTTTAAACTACCATGCCACTCCTGTCCAAGGTTTTGACCTACTGACTTCTGAACCCTGTTATTTTTTCCCCATCTTCAGGTCCATAACTTTGCATTCTTTTGCTAACCTTATCATGTTTGGGTCAAAGAAGAATACAAGGATGTCACAATCAGTTCCTCAAATTAACATATCTCTTAAGACTTTGTTGGTTAAGGTAAGGAATTATAAGAAGCAAAGAGTTGCACCTCAGTCTCTCTAAGGCAGCTCAGCAGACAATGGAAACATAAAATTTCCCCACTCTAGCTTAACAGTCAGTGAAAGCCTCACTGAGGATTCTTGGCTACTTTCTTTGAAAAACAGTGATGTGCATGTTCTGCCCCATCACAGAAACACATTCTGCAGACACCACTGTGATGACTGACAGTGTAAAACAGCTATGCTTGACAAGACAGGCAATAACTTTAACTTGCTATAGAGAAGGAATACCCATAAAGACACTCCCCCCAGAAGGAACACCCCAGTAGAAAGCTGCAAGAATGTCTCCTCAAAGAGGCTTCACAGCTCACATCGGTCATCTAAGGCTCTGACTGATTCTCTGCCTGCCAGGCACACACTGTGTGCACATACACAGTGCCTTGCCTCAGGAAACACTGCCTTAGCCAGCTTGCCTGAAGAATCTCTGCAACAAGGAACTACCTGCATGGCACAAGAAAAAAGCAACAAGCTGCTATTAACAAACCAAACAGCTGCTGCGTCCCGGTGCTCCCACCGCGTTCACAACCCTCACAGGCCCTCCCTGAAGAGTTCCGAACCGACGCCTTAAAGACAGACACCTGAGCTGGGCCCGGAGGCCTGGCGAGGCCTCCACCTGGTGAGGAGTTGCGGGGGAGGGACCGTGCGGGGGGAGGGACCGCGCGGAACCGGCCCCGCAGCACAGGCCGCCCGGAGCCGCGCTCCTTCAGGCGAAGCCCCGGGACGCCGCGGGACGCGCTGCCCAG
>NW_009953571.1:5215481-5227259 GCF_000747805.2 Chaetura pelagica
TCGTCCCTCCCCGGGCTGGCCCTGGGCCCGCGCGGCCCGGCGGGGTCTACATCCCGGGCGCAGAGATCCCTGTGTGCCTGCGGGTGTTCTGGGCCTTCTCATGGCGAGAGGGCCTTGGGGTGCCCGAGGCCGGAGCTGCTTTTGGAAGAGCAGGTACATAAAGCAGTGTAAACATCGCTGCGGTTTGTTACTTGTGTCCGATTACTCGTTTGTTACATATGCAAGTTTTGTTTGAAACTACTGGAAGGCTTTTATAACTTGCAGAGACGTTTCTTTGGGTGTTGGTTGTTAGTTTCGTGCTGCGTTGCCTTTCAGCCTTTTCGCCTGGAGCTTGGGCTGGACCAGTGGGCTCACTGAGAGGGACTCCCATCTTTTTAATGCTTCAGAAAACTGTGATACTGCAGCAAAATTACAGGCAGACACAAGTTTTATTTGTTACGAGCACGGAAAGCACTTAAATCTGTAGAAACTAAGAGAAAGCTTTATCCTGCCAGCAGGCAGCCAGTCTTAACCTCAGTGTCCAGGAGCCAGCATGGAGGTGAGCTTCTACGACATGGAAATCCCCAGTGAAAATGCTGGGCAGAAAACATCTCCCTCAGCTGTGCATCTTCCAGTGAGCCATCCTCTTCCTGAGACAACGAAGGTGGTGATGGCACTATGTAAAGTCATTGGGCACTTCTTGTAGCAGGAACCAAGAGAATCACTTGAAAGATGCCCCATTAAATGTACTGAATAAACAGCCAAGAGTCACCCTGGTTCTAACCTTATGAGGGGACGATTTTCTACCACCTGATTCTGGCACAGGTGTTTAAGTAGTTGTTACTATTGCATCTGGTGCTTATAGGTGCCCCTAGCAGGAGGAATAAATAGAGTTACTCTTAATTACATTTGGAGATTCTCAGAAGGGAGCCTCGAGAGCATTGGGAGTGCTCTGATGCTGCCCTGCCAGACTGCAGTTCATCAGCTGGTGGAGCTCTGCTTTGCAGTCTCTAAAGGACCTGGAATCAGTCAGACCAGTTCAGGAGTAGCAGTGACTGCTGAGAAATGCGATGCCCAATTCTCCATTATGCTGAAATAAACCCTGCCATTACCATCTGCCACTTCATTTTGTCCTTCCCAGTTTCTGCTGGTTTACAGTGCAAGAAACACTTTGAAGTAACTGTTCAGGTTTCTTGCAGTTAAGAAGAAACTTATGAACAGCAGTTTCTACTCCTTCTTCTGTGGGACTGCCAGACGTTGCTGCTGGCTCTGAGACTCTGTTAGTCATGTACAACAGCTCCAAAATCTATTGAAATCAGTGGATTATGCCTCTGCTTGAGGCAAAATGTGGAACTAGGATTTCAGTTTACTGCACTGCTCATCTCCAGACCAGACAAGAGTGCACCACTGATTTTGCAAAAGGGTTTGTCAGATGCACTGTTGGGAGTAGAAGACCTCTCAAACTCTGGGCCTTTGCGGGTGCTGAACTTAGGAACAATTTTCTGTCAAATGTTTTGAAGATATTTGGGTGCTCTTATCTGGTCTATTGTCCAGATGGGGAGGCCTTGGCACTGGTTGAGTAGGAATGTGTTTGGGTTAAGTGTGGGGACTGCTTAGACTGTCTGACAATGACTTACAAGGTTGAGCTGTCCTGACTCTGGGGAATTTAATAAGTAGTTGTAAGGTCACTTTGACCTTACTGATGTTAGTATGGAAATAGCATAAATCACTACTCATCCAGTGAAAAAGACCCCCCAAAGGTGTTGCACGGTATCTGAGCCTACTTATCATTAGATAAACCAATTCAGTAAACTAGATGGCCTGAGTCATGAAAGGGCCTGTTCGAGTTATGGTTCTTTGAGGTGGTACACCTGTCATCTTTTCCTCTTAAACCCACGAGAGGTGCCTGTGGATACATAACCAATTGCTTTGACTGAGTAGTCCTCTGATTCTAATAATAAAAACTGTTGACTTTGTCTCTTGCTTTCTGCTGAAGTAAGTCTGTACCGTTCTGTAATACTTTTCATGTGGATGGTCAGCATTGGGCTAACACATGTTATTTGAGTTATATCTAATCTGAAAATGATCCTTGGGTCAACCAGGCAGAACTGGTCACTACCCACAGATGGTAATCCTGTCCTGATCGTGGGGTGGCATTCAAGCCTGACAGGCATAAGTATTTTTCCTCCCCAATTTCTCTTACTGTGGTTCTGTGCCCACACACAGTCACTCTTGGCGTGCATGTGAAGTGGGAAAATCATCTTTTGTTCAGAAAGATATAAAAATGTACTCAGAATACATTCAGTTTTAATTACTGCAAGACAGGAATGCTGCCCATCAAAAATGCCAGAGTTTTATGTATCCTTTCTTCATTCCATTAAATTTTTACTTTCAGTTTTAATAATACAGTTAAGGGCACTATATATAGCTTATGCTCTATTAATAAATCATGCTTGTGCATCTCCATATTTATTCAATAAATTATAAGTACTGACACACTTGCATGGATCTACTAAGGTATTCTAGCAAAGAAATTCCCACCAAACCATCTCTTAAGAGTCATTGGAGTTGAACTCAAACATTCCTCACTTAAGGAGACCTATTTTATCAGACTTTTGAAAGTCACCAATCTTGTCATAGGCCCTGACAATCTCCCTCTTCCTTTTCTTCTAGCTTCCCACAAGCAGGTAGACTTTCTGAAGGATAGTTTTGGTCTTCCAAAGCAGAGGGAATCATGAGAGACCACAGCCATGTGCTTTCTTCCTGAATTATAACAGAGAGGGGTTCAGATTGACAAAGACAATACAGCAGTGGCCTTCATGGGATCAGAAAGGGTAAACCCATCCACGCAGTAGTATTATGTGTGTTGTAGAGATGATAAATATTAGGACAAGTTGTCTAAGAAGAAGGTGACCAAGGAGACAGGTAATCCTAGTGATTTGTTGCCGGAAGACAGAAACTGAAGAAGAGAGTAGCTGGAGAGCAGGGTGGTGGGCAGCACACAGGCCTGCTTGGGAATGGCGAACAGTTGATAATAAGGCATCAGTCCCAAGATACAAGCCCTTACTTGTGTTCCCTTTGAAAAGAAGGTTGGGTCTGGTAGGAAAAAATGTTCTGTAGTTGTCACCTGTGCTAAAGGCTAAACTCTGCGAAGGAGTAAGCGTTGAACTCAGGAGGAGTGGTAATATACCATGCCTCAAGGCAGTGGTTGCACAGCACATCAACACCAGTGTCTGCAGGAATCCACCTGGAAGACTGAGAGTCCTGAGCCAGCAAAGCAGGGACCCACACACAGCAGAGTCATGCACAGCACATTGGGACTGTAGTAAAAAACTACACGTGTTCTTAAACAAATGTGCATGCATGAGAGCAAAACTGGGTTGTGAGCAGCCAGTGGCAGATTTCTTCGTGGTGGGAGAGCATGACAGGTGAGCAGGGACAGTGAATGTGTCCAAATATCCTCAGAGATCCACCCACGGGGCCTTGAGTGGCTTTTTCTGCAGCTCTGGTCTACTTTTGAGTGGAACCCTGAGACCCCATGGCAGTAGCACCTCACTGAGGAAAGGCTTCTGAGTGTCCCTGGGAGTGACTAGGTGAAGCAGGGTTATTTTAAATCAAACCTCTCCTTGCTAACTGGTAACAAGCACACGTCCATGCCCACCGTGCATTGATTTAACTGTGTCAGGCAGGGGGAAGGGTGGTGTATTTTAAAAGCCCAAACCAGCAGAGTATTTATTCATCTCCAGCAATGCATCTGCCAAATATTATGTTGGCTTTTGAGTGTTAGCGTGGGATTTCCTCTTTGCTGTTTGTTTTACCAATTGTTTCTATAGAAATGCCATTTTTATCAGGTTATATGGAAATATCCTGAAATAACACATATCTTCAGCAAATAAAGATATTTCTTGCTCAGTCTATATAACTTCTCTGTATCACACTGGGGTTTCCTCCCCTCATTACAACATCAAAATAAAACCCAGCTAGAAATGAGCTGCCGTGCAGCTGAGACTCCAGAGAACAGACTGCTGTGGAAATGAGAAGGGGCAGTCAAGCAAATGTGTTTCTCAAGTCAGGTCATTCAAATGCTGCCTCTGAAGAGTATTGCAGGTGAAAATCAGTGTTTGCACAGATGGTGAATGCGTCATCATTGTCAGCCACTGCTTCACAGAAGGCTTAAATGAAAATGGTCTCTGAGCTGACCCTGCCTGACCGTGCCCTCTGCCCCTGCTGCCACTGAGGAAAGCAACATTTCTGGAATTCAGCTTCTCGGGACTGAGGGCAGTGTGTCTCATGGCTGCTGCTGCAGGACCTGTCTGCCAAAATCTGAGCAACATAGGGAATGCCTTCAAGTCTACTGTCATAGATTTTAAAGGGAGCCTGTCAAAGTGCCTAAGCCTGATATTTACACAATTTAAGACAGTTTAAAGCACCGAGTATGCTCAGATTATCCTCCATGGCAAATCTTCTGAAGAACTGGCCATTTTTTTGGCAATTCAGGATTTGTTCCTTTCTTCTGGGTATGCTCAGATTATCCTCCATGGCAAATCTGAAGAACTGGCCGTTTTTTTGGCAATTCAGGATTTGTTCCTTTCTTCTCTTCAGATTATTTACAGTTGTTTCATAGGGAAAAACCTTATACTTCTGCACCTGAACAGGATGGGAGTGATGCATATGTGCTTTGTCCAAATCTCACCTGTACTAGGCAGCACAGATGCCTATATATACTGCAGATGCAATAGTGAAAGGAGAGCCATGGGAAGCTCTCTTCTCCCAAGCTCCAACCTTCACATCCTGGGAATGGAAAGCATGGCCTCTGCAATGCACTCGCTTTTGGGAGCTCAGAAGCCAGTGTAGGTTTGTTCTGCAGGGGGACCCAAGCCTGAAGTACTTAATTCTGAATAGCTGTGCTAGTGCTGCTAGATCTGCCAAGAGTTTTTAGCAGCGATGATCATGATGTCCTGACAGTTTAAGTGGTCTGGCAGAACTAACTGCAATCACTCAGAGTTGGGTTTTTGCCTTCATCTTTAGAACCGTAAAGGACTGTGGTGGGCAGCTCTGCCTCGTCTTCATGAATACTTGTCCATGGAGCCTTGTGAAACCAGGCCAGGCTGGTTTCCCATCTCTTTGGGAGTGACAAGAAAAGCTGTGGGTTCCCAGCAGATCATGCTGGGGGTGTGCATTTCTGCTTCTCAAACAGCAACACACACTGCTTCACCCAACTTTCTGGGTAGGAAGAGACAAGCAGAAACAACTGTCTTAAAGGACAGCCCAGCAAGGCCTGGGAGAGAGGTATTTTAAGGAAACTACTTGAAGTCTGTTGTTAGGACATGGGATATCTAATCCCTAGATGCAGCACTGGGACATAGTGCCAAGTCTCTTTTGAACTCTGTTGCCACCTCATACACTGAAGAAATGGCTTTGCCAGTATTCCTCAGGGCATGAATCTGCACCCTGTTTATCCAGAAGCTCAGTGCTTGTGAAGTTTGGTGTATACCTGGTGCCAGGACAGAACAGTTCCCTCACTGGTGGCACTTGGTGATGGAAGTGAGATCACCAGAAAGCTTCAGCTGTACACATTTCTCTACCAGTTGATGTGAAAGCAGCTTTCTAGAGTACTCATGCTTACTCATTGCCAGACAACAAGTTATCTTCAGTGTTAGGTTTTTTATTGTTATTTTCAATGGCATTTAGAGCTATTGTGATCCCTCATGACAGTTACCTATGCCAGGAGCAAAGAAGTTGACAGCGGCCAGAAGAAAGCTCACAGGCAGAGAGCCCCCTTCCCATGAGTGGCAAGTGGTACCACTAGCAACACCAACATTTAAAAGCCCTGTTCTTCAGCAGCACAAGTAGAGGGGAAACAGCAGAGATGACTCCAATGCTTGCTCGGTGGCACCATGTGGCAGCATTGATTGCTCAGATGCATGCGTACACCTTTTAATTTTGGCTTGTCACCAAGAACCATGCATTTTAAAAGTCTGTTTGGCACTGAACAACAGCCTTGAGTACTGGCAGGCTGTCTTCTAGAGACATAGAGCAGCAGTAACTGCTCAGCTTTCTTCCCATGGGAAAATGTTGGGAAGTCTCCAAATTATTGATGCCTCTGGAATGGTACTGCCCATGGCTTTTGTGCATCAGAAGTTGTGAGCCGTGGAACTCAATAGACAAGATTTGGGCATCTGAGTTTTAACTTGGGAAAGAAGTTTACCAAGCCCCATGTTAGTTAGGTATCTCCTGCTAAGGACCAGAGGAATTTGCCCTTCCTCTATCTATGCATGCCTTATTTTTGTACTTGGAGCTGCTGGTGATTCACCTAGCCTAGGACTGCTCCTCTGGTCAGCTGCTGTGCCTAAGGACCTCTTCCTATTTAAGATAATGAAATGTTGTGAACATATTCTTCTGTTGCTACCCTCTTTGATTTACAAAGCCTCTCAGTGCTGAGGAGAGAGAATCTGGGGGCTCACATTCCTTGTCACTGTCTGTAGCACCCCACTAAAATCAGGATTCCTTTTCAATATTTGTAAAAAGACTTTTGTCCCCCTTTGCTCCGAACAGGTTTGTGGACAGAACATGGCTAGTTTTAAGCTGAGCTACCAAGATCTGCTAAAAAGCAGAGCACGTCAGCTTGGGCTTGGAACAACATGAGCAGCAGCAGCAGCCTCAGAGGATGCTGGTGGACTATTCATAGAATCACAGATTGTAGGCATGACTTTCGCTGCTGCCTGTCTCTAGGAGCATCTGTCCAGTTTTATGCAGGTATGTTCAGCATACATGGAATAAGAAATGTCAGCACCTGCAGAAAACAAAACCCCTGTGTACAGAGAGGAGCAGGTGCAGCTCTAGGTCCTTCTCATGCTCCCCATGGCCCTGCATGTCCTACCAGAGGTTGAGAGCATAGTATCTGTTCTGTCTCTGGCAATGGAAGTTGGAGATGTCCTCCCTCACCAGCAACCTCAAAAAGAAGAGCAACGGTTTGAAGAAGCAGAAAAAAGAGAGGTTGGATTGTGCTCCAGTACAGTTAGTGGAGGAACAGCCTTTGCTTTCCTAAGAGTTTCTTGGGAATAACTCAAGAGAGTACTGTAAGGGGAGATGAAGCTCTTCGTAAGCTTCATGAGTGATAGGAACAGAACTAGGAAAGGTTTCTCAAAACTTAAAGATTGTAAAAGCTGAAATAAGTTGTGGGAGATTGTGACTGTTCAGATATTGAAAATAGCACATCAGAAGGAGCAAGATAAGGGAAAGACAGAAACAGGAGGCAGGTGTCAAATTTGAAAGGCAAAAGCCAGAGGAATAGAAGAGAAGGGAGAACATTTCATTCTGAAAGGAAAGAGCGAATGTCAGTACAAATTCTGGCATATCTGCACAACATGTCAATAACGTTACTAAGCCTAGAGCTTGAGAATAGGCATCAGTGACACCAGGAAAGAGACGGTAGAAAACAGGGCAGGGACACCTTGGAGAATGGGAGGCAGACAGTATGGGAGCAAAAATCCTGAAGTGCAGAGATAGATTGAGAAATAAAGAGAAGACAATGAATAGTGTCAGGATGGTGGGACATGAGAAGGGTTGAGGAGAACTTCATCCCTCTAGAGATGGGCCTCGTCCTGGGGCTTAGGTCTGTGTGAATGTCACCCATGCTGTTCAGCCCTGTTGAATCCCCAGAGGTTTTGTACATTGGCTGCTAAAGCCCAGGCCTCTCGGGGCACCAAGCCTGCTCCTTACACCACGGTTGCCTTTGTGCCAGGGAGGCACCTGTACCACCTGCCTCGTTTCATGCTGTTAGTTGGAAAAGCATCTCACCGCAACAGGCTGGCAGTTCATCCCACTGCAGCTCCTGGAGCTATGACCATCACACTGAGAGTCAAAATGCTCCTCAAAATGAGGCGTCCTTTGTCAGCACCAACATATTAGAGTATGCAAAGACTTTAAAACCTAAGAGACAGCATTGCCTTTGTCCTCTTTTCCTCCAAGAAGGCAGAAAACTACAAGCTCTGGAGGATGTAATCCAAGTGCTAATCAATTATTGATGTCTCCCTTCAGCTTTTTTACTTGCTAAAAGGATACCAAAGCTCATTTTGTGAATGGTCCAGAAATATTTTCTCTTGCTATATCCACAATTTAATTCATAAGTATTGCACTGTTAATATTGAAGCAATGCAGTGCTCTCTATTTACAGGCTTTGCAAGAGATAATTGACATGTTTTGGATTACACAGACTCATAAACAGATACAATAAAGGAAATGCCACTTGTTACTTCAATAAAGGTTTGAATTTGTAATTTTAAAAAGGCAAAGCTTATTATTAACTAGGGATATACTTTATATGCATATATATATATTTTTATATGAAAAGCCTGATTGAAAGCCTGTTGAAATAACTGGACTCACTCCTTCTAGTTAGTCTGCATGATTTTTTGGCCCACACAAGTCATAGGACAATATTACTTACTTTGTATATAGTAATAGCTTCTCTCTTCCAATATTCCTGTTTGCATAAGTCAACTAAGAAACCATCTGTACCAGGAATACTTCTTCCTTTACTGTCAGCTTTGGGGCAGCATGTGGCAGTTCCTTAACAGCATATACTAATTTATGCTATTTTTCTTAGTAATTTGAAGTCATCATACTGCATTTTCCCTGGTGGGAATCTCCCCTGGACAGAAGGCTTAATATTTCTCTTTCAATAAAGTTCTCTGCAAGTTCTGATGGCCAGAAATGCTCTGGATATTGATAGCTGTCTCACCTGAAAGATAGATGCCAGATTCCCAGGTATATCTTAAAACAATACCAGATCTTTGCAAATTTAGCCCAAATGTTCTGTATCACTAAAGAGCAGAACACAATTCTGCCTGTTAAATTGATGCAATGGCCCAGTTGAGCTCAGAGAAAGGATTATCAACGTTTTAACAGGGGCACACTGAGTGACAGGGGCTGATTTTAAACTAACACAAACTGCAGTTCCTGACTGCACCAGTTTCTTCTTGCTCTGAATAGAGGCGGCAGTTTCTATGAATGCATGTTGCCTGTTCTTTGCTGGCCATTTAGAAAGAGACCATGACCAGGCACAAAGCCCAGGAGAGAGATCCAGTTTTTGCAATATGGTATGTTTATTTTGCAAGCCAGCCTGCAAACTGCTTATCACGTTTTGGTGCTAGATATATAAATATTCATAATTAATCTGTGTTAGAATAGAGCCAAAAGCTTCTAAAGAACAAAAATAGCCCCTTCAGGCAGCTCATACCAGTGACACTGATCCTTTGCATTTCTGAAAGTAAAGATTTAGCTTCTTTGCATACATTTTGCAGTACTCTCTGGAATCCAAGCTTCCTTTTTTCTCGTGTTCCTTCAGGTTGTGAAGGCAACCTTGATAACAGATATCGATGCCTTGAATCTTGAGCTAGAGAGCTGGAAACAAAGGCACAAAGTGAGAGATGACATTTCAAAAGCTTAAATCTCAGGAAAATCAACATTCATTTTCCCTTCCCCAGGTCTCCTTCATCTCTAGGCCTTTTTTTTCCCTGTGTCTTGGTTTCAAGTGCTAGCAGAATGCTGACAGAATGGCAGCTGGGAAGAGGTACCTGGCTGGTCCTTTCAGATCAAAATCCTGCATTCAACTGGGGGCTACATACCCTCAGAGACAGCTTCATTCCTTAAAGGTGGAAGGACCAATTAGGCAGTCCTTGGGGGTTCTTGCAGCCATAAGCCAAGCAAGTCAGGATAGGTTTAGATGAAATAAATCACAGTTTATTCAACACCAGAAGTGGAGTGTCTGTGGAAATGAAAACAAATTAAAAACAGTAATGAAGCTGTTTGGGCTGCTCCAAAGTCCAGTGATTATTAGATGTATTTATGAAATAGGTGTATTTTATTAAATTAATTTTAAAATGGGACTGGAGTAGCAGACAAACCTGACAGGCTGAGCTCTGCCAGGTCTTTGTTTTCTGGCCTTGTCTGACTCAGCTTTTCAATTTGATGCTTTTTCTCCTGGGCTGCTTGGCTTGCCCAGCTGCACCTTTTTGGTGCACAGCCTCCCCTTGCTGGGTCTACAAATGTGGTCCCTAACTTCAGAAAACTGTCACCCCCTTCTGCCTTACAGAATGAGGCTGCTTCTTCACAGCTGTTTCCTGGCACACTGAAGCCTGGTTTTTCTACCACCCTTCATGGTGCCTGTAACTGTTGGTTTTTAACAGTCCCAACAAGTAAAAATTTGGCATTAATGTAACATTCAGCCCAGATTCCTCAGTTCACAGTTCTCTGGCTTGGTGCATTTCCCCTCTAACCACAGCACTCCATCACATCCCAGCACAGCCACTGACACTGGTTTTGTAGTGTATATGAGGTTGCTGAGGCCATCTAGATAAACATACATGGGTTGATCAAGCAGAATGGGTTTTTAATTTCCCTCTTCCCCTGCAGATCTTGGGCAGTAAGTCACAGGCACTCCTTAACACATTTTTTTCAGCTCCTCCTCATGTCCCAGATGTGACCAGCTCCCTGCCTGTCTAATGTCTAGCTTATCCCCAAGAGATTATTTCCCATTGTGCTACTTAGGAAAAGGAAGCAGGGTATTTTAAATGTGTGTTTTCATGTGGCTTGTAAATCTGCATTATATTGCCTTCCACTGTGTGCATCCAGCAACCCCTCTCCAGGGCTGATGTGAGCCAAAGCCAGATTACTTTGCACACATATATTGGATGCAGCCAAACAAATGCCATTCCTGCCAGAAGGAGATATCACCAGGGGAGGACAAGGCACAAGCTTATGGAGGTCCAGTGGCAGTATACATACTGCAGTGTGATCCAGAATCACAGAAGGCAAAGGGAGTTTGTCAGTTGTTTGTCCTGGGCATCCTGCACCTCCAAAAATGGATCCGTTTCTCCATCTGGCATCAGCCAAGATTTACCCAATGCAAAGAGTATCTTGAAATTCATATTTAGCAGACTCCAGCACTTGTAGAAAATCCCAGCTTTGAGGCTTTTTTCCCCTCTACATTCACACACTAAGCACCACTCCCTGCTCTACAGTCCTTCTAACCGACCTCTTAACGCAACCTGAGTGCCTTGAAACTGGAGAGGAGCTTTCCAGAGCAGCATGCCTGCAAAGCAGCAAGCATGTTGTGGCAGAAACTGAGGTGTGAAGTGAAGGGTGATGCTTCAAGTGTGCACACTTGCCTATTTGCCAGATCGTATGAAACATTTAAAATATATACAGCTCTAGGGCACAGGGAGAGAAATGGATGAAATGAGTTGAGCCTCACAAGGCAAGGAGTGTAATGAAACATGAAGCAAACATGCAGAGATAAGATGGAGTGGTACACCTGTCCTGGTCAGCAGGACAGCAGACAGTGACTGGATACACTGAGTGCAGGATGCAGGTGGGAGGAAAAACACGGTCAGTGCAGGGAGTTTGCAGGAGGCTGCAGCTGTGGGCAGAGACCTGCGCCAGAGGCAGGTGAAGCCGTAGGATGGGCTCAGGCTGCAGGGAGGGGATGAAGAGGCAGGAGCAGAGGGTGCCTCCATATACTCTGCCTCCTGCTCCTCCGGGATAAAGGAGGTGAAGGTGGGCAGCGGGGCCGGGGTGCGGGGGCAGCTCCGCGCCAAAGCTCCCGTAGCACCGGAGGCAGCAAAAGTCCCAGTGCGAGGAAAGGGGGCAGGAGGGGGCAGCTCCTACTCCCCGGCTCTGCTCAAAGGGGTTGGGATGGCAACGTTGCCCTCTGCCCCGGTGCGAACGTCCAGCGACCGAGGAGAGGAGTGGGACATCTCAGGGCACGTCCGGCCGCTCCATGCGGGAGCGCTCCCG
>NW_009953571.1:5228239-5240642 GCF_000747805.2 Chaetura pelagica
GCACCGAAACGGGGCGGTGGGGGGAGCGGGGGCCCGGGCGGTGGAAGTTTGGCTAAATAAGCCCCTCGGGGTTTGGCCTAGGAGAGCCCACCCTGGGACCTGCGGAAGGGTGAAGAGAACTGCAGCCCTGCGGGGCGCGGGTGTGACCGGCAGGAGGGGGCACAGCCCGTGCCGGGCGGGGATCGCAGCCCGGGGCCCCGTGGCTTCCAAATGGCTTGGGCCAAAGCCGGGAGGTCATCCCTGTCCTTTCCCCTTGGGGCCCAGGCACTCCTGTTGCCTCACCTGCAATTGAAACACGGTAAAAACGATGACTTAACGCGTTTACCGTGAGCTGTGAAGGGCCTGCCGTGGCCTCGCAGATCGTCAGACGTGTCTGAGCGTTGCCACAAACAATCCTGAGCTAGAAGGCTTTGGCCAGACAGACCTGCAGGGCTCTGTGGCAGTGAGCGACAACGCACGTACAGTCCTGCGCATCCCACAGTCCTGTGCCAGGGAAGCATTAGGAAAGCCTGAGATTCCCCTCCGTGCCTCCTGTAGCCTTTGCTCCCAACTGGTTTTACAGACCTGCCATTCACGTCGTGTTACCCGTGTGCAGACCATGGAAGTGGCCGAACATTCTTCGTAATGTGGAGTTAAAAACAAATGTACCTGCTCCCAGGGATGCAGGGAACAACCTTCATGCAAGCAAAGAAAACTGAGCACAGATGTGAAAGCAGCCCTGGAACATTGCTCTGTGCACTTAGTCTGCTTAAAGTTTCTGTTATGCTCCTGTGGCTCATCAGGAGTCTCATGGTCCTGCAGTCAAAACCCAGTAGCCTCACCAAGGCCTACGTGAACCTGCAGCATACTTAGGCTAAAACCAGACAGCACTTTTTAAAGTAACTATAATAGTAAATTGACTTTGCAGCTCAGGTTGAAAAAACTGCCCTCCATGGGTGAAAAGTAGGGTTTTCTCCTGTGCAATTGCTTTTTGGACACCTGCAACACAGTTCAGCACAAAGAGCTGTGGCTGGGTCCAGGATACAGCTGCTGTTCCAACTCAGCTGTAGAGCTCCCCAATGTAATTACAGCCCTGCAGAAGATCAATAGATGGTTAATGCTGGAAGGGGTTTTTTTATTTATTTGGTCTATGACCAGAAGCTACAAAAGGCTTTCCAATATATCAAGTCCACCATAAAAATGTCCAAGCCATTTCTAGACATGAGAGCACTTGATCTCTCTGCTAAGCACATTATATCTTGCTTCACTCATCCTTTTCTCCATTTTTCTTCTGTTCCAACACAAACATTTGCACATTTGAGTCTATATCTCAAATGCCTGTAACAATGATGTCTTAACACTGCAGTCCTACAATACCATTCTTTTCCCCATGCTTTCTCCATCTCTGTGTAAATGGTCTTTTTGCACCTGGACGTGCAGTTGCATTTAAATGCCCAGTGTTAAAAGGGCATTTAATGGACTTCTGTGTTGGTCTTGTCATTTATGGTTTTCACTCAGATCAAACGCATGGGCTTAAATCTTAACTGTGACTGAAAAATGCCTTTATTGGGTAATAAAACAATGTGAGATAAAACCCTGAGGTAGCACCAGAGACTGTGTCTGAAGTCTTAAGCTTCTACTCTTGGAAGCAGGACACATGAAGGTGCAGCTGCAGAGCAGGAAAGAAACAGGCAGTTCACTTTGGTGATGGTCCTTGTCCTCCTCTGCCAAGGGCCATCACTTTGATTTACTGCTGACTTTGCTGAAGTCGTTGGATTACCTCCTAGTATTCTGGTTTGGGTTTTTTTCTGTTGATATATCAATTGCTCAAGCTGGATGATCTGGAACAGTCATGCTCTTGGTGGTGGTATAGGATTTTACCATCCCATCAACTTTTGAAAAAAAAAAAAAAATCTTTGAGGGGAAGTAATGTAGAGGACATGTTTTTGCATACATTTCAGCAGTTATTGATGTAGATTGATTCTCTGGGTGTATTTTCCCCTTCCTCCTTGAGGTAGCAGAACCTGTTGCTCTGTATTGTCCTGGTTAAGCTGTGAAATGGTGTTTTTTCTTGTATTCCTTATTACTGTAACAGTCTACACCTACACTGAAGAGTTGGTTGGGACTTTTCTTCATTTCTGCCAATTTACACCTTAATGGAAGGGAAATGGTTTTAGACATTTAAGTCTTTAAAACATAGTTGGAAATTGTTTTTCTTTTTCAGGAAAGTGAAGCTAGTGCATACAAACGTAATTAATTTGCTACCATAGCCAAGTAATCATTGAAGAAAGCTGAAAGCAGCAGCCACTTGACATTTTTGAGTATGTATTTGTCTTTCGGTACTGGCAGAGTCAAATAGCAGTTGCCCATGCTTGCTTTTGTCTTCTCTTCCCTATTTTAATTGGGCATGACATAATGTAACCAGTTAAGCTATTTAAATAAAAGGGGGAAAGCCTCGTGGGTCGATGTTCCTGAAACCCATGATCATCATCTTACTGGTGAAGATGTTACAGAAGAGGGAGGCCACTTAATACTGTCTCATCTATCCCTTACTGTCAATGCAAAAGGCAACAGCAGCTTGTTTCAAAAGTGCTATTTGTGGTCACAACAGCACCAAGGGGTATTATAAGCTAAGAAGATATACATACTGCTTGTTTGCAGGCTACAGGTTTACGGTCTGTTAGGTCAAAAGATGGCTGGGTCCTTTTCTCTTAAGTGTGCCACTGAAGAGACATTCTCTATTTGAGGGGTTAACTCCATTTAGTTCTCCAGCTTTTGCATCCCTTTCCCCTACTATGAATGTCACATATATGTTTTATTTGTCAAGGTTTATTTTATGGCATTGAAAACATCAGGCATAAAGCCCTTCATACCTTAAACTGGGTAGCTTTAAATTGACTCCATCTATGGGTTGAGTCATACTCACGTGCCTGAGCAGTGGTGGAGGAAGCAAGGCAGGTAACCCTTTCAGCTGCACCTTCCTCACCAGCAGATCCTCTTGGTCTGATGAAACACCCTCTCTCACAGACCCACAGAAGTCCATTTGCTCCCCACTGCCTTTCTAGCAACCTCCTCTTCCTCTAGAAGCTTGTTGTCTTCCCAAAGAATTCTGTGCTCAAGAGAAACAAACCCTGGAGCAAGGGGATGGAGAGAAGCCACAGGGCTTGTGATGGAGGATCATGTTCTTCCTTGCTACCTTTTAAGCAGAAGCAGTGGAGGGACCATTGGTTGCCAATCTCCAGAGAGGGGCTGTTTCTCTCGTAAGCCTCCCTTTCAAGAGCTGCACAGGGCACTGAACCTATGGCCACTGCCCAGACTAGAGCAGAAAACATGACAAGCTTCCTGGGGAAGCTCTGGTTTACATTACCTGCAGCTTTTCCAAACCTCCTGCAAAAGCCCTGCTCAGCTACCCTGGGTGGTAGCTGCTGGCTAGCCTGGTGGAAGATAGGTGCCATCCAAAGACAGTATGAATGACCAAAGTGTTCTTTTTTGTGCAGTGCATGATATTCCCCCTCTTGAATGAGGGTCAAACAAGACAAAGCCCTTTCTACCCCTCCTGCCCTTGGTTTATTCAACAGGCATAAACCAAGGAATGCCTCTCATTCCTGGGTCTAAGTGGTCTCCACCACAGAGACAAAGGAAAAAGTCCAGGAGTAGTGGTATTGGAGGAGCTGGAAGGCTTTTTTTCATGATCCTCTAGTTCTAGACAATATTTGAATTGCAGATCCTGTCATAAGAATATCCATGCAGAGGCATCACATCTTTTTTTTTTTTTTTTTCTGCCTTTGTTCTTTTCATTGTCCCACTTTATTTTCTGATCACGGGTCTATTCTTGGTGCCCTGAAGTTGCCTGTCTTCTCTGCGCTTCACACAAGAAGCTGCCAAGAATTAAAAAAAAAAATAGATAGGAAGCATCAAATGGATGTGTCTGAGCTCTGAAGGGCAGCTGGGCTCCCGCTGTGTGAGCTTCTATAGTCAAAGTCTTCTGTCTTCTTCAACAGAGAGTGCTCCCTTGCCACTGTGGATCGGCCTGAAGTGAGTTACTCCTTCTATTTGACTTTCCCAGTTCCCTCCAGCAAGGGAATTTTCTTAATGGAGCACTGAGCAACTGGTGAGCTTATGGAGCTCCACTATTGAAGGGCTGTAAGAACAAATTAGGTATACAGTCGTTAAGTAGGTAGATGTTACCTCCAGAGAGATTAGGTGAATTGGTACTAGGTCCCCTCCAGACCTGGTTTCTAATGCTGTTCTCTCAGGTGGATAGTCAGCAGACACCAGAGGAAAAGCAACAGGTCTGCACACTGTTTTGGAGCCCCAAGTGCTCTCCTGGATCTCCTCACTTAAGAGACCCCAGGAGATGATCTCCCTCCAGAATGGAAGAGTGGATACCAGGATGTTTTTCAATCAATGCACACCATTGCAAGAGTGAGGTAGGAGGTATCTTCTCCCTGGGAACAGAGCATGAGGCTTCCTGTCATCTGTTTCTATGCCCTGGAAGAAAATACCTCAGATCATTGCCAATGACCAGGGCCATTATGGAAAAGGAGATTAAAAAGAGTGAAGTGTCCCCAGGTAGTCTATAGAGACTGGGGCTTGACTCTAGGTGTGTCCTAACGCATGGCAGTGAGTTAACACCAAAAGTAGTGGCTGCTGAGCTGTTATCAGCGCTGTAAGGCCCTTTTGGTGGATACAGTGACACTGTTGTGACACTATAGATAAGGCTGTGTTTGATTTTTCACTTACAGCAGGAGTTCTACTTTTCAGAAAAGCGTGGTTATGCAGCTAATTAGTTTTTAAGTTCTAATCATGGAAAATATAGTTCACTCAAGTGTTCACTTTCACACTCTAATAATTCATTGGGCTCCTCTGAGCTTAAGAATGTAAAGTTAAAAATAGTGCATAATGAAACTTTGTTGAGGTCACAGTTTTTAGAATGGCTTTGTTAACTACCCAAAGCTATAACAAAGCAACTTCATTTAAGCAGCAGCACACAGAATAGCTGGTGAGGCATTCCAGTGGGGATGCTGCCAGCAGTGGGGCCACCAGGGTCTCTGCCAACAGGAGCCCAGGGTGCAGGTCAGGGGTGGAGGCTGCTTCCAATGCTGGCTCCTCCCTGAGCACCCACCTCTCTCCCCTCAGCACATCTCATCCACAGCAGTAAGGAAAAAAAGTGCCTGAAATGGGCAGGACAGATGGCGAGTGGGAAGGCTGGAGGAGCCTGGCTCAGCAGCACTGGGAGGCTGGCAGCCTTCCCAGAGCCCAGTTAAGGTTGTGAAGTGGTGCCTGGTGTACCTGGCAGCTGTTCTCATGGTGCCATGCCCACAGCCAGGAAAGAGGAGATTATGCCCCACTAAATGTCCATGCTTTCAGCTTCTGTGACTTTTCATCAGGTTAATAATGTACAGGGAATCCCACACACAGCACCATTTCTATATGGCTGAGGTATTGCACATCCCAGTTCAGCATCCAACCATCAGAGGCCTTGTTAAGGGAAGACAGGTAACACTGGGCCTCAGGGAGGACAGGGGCTGGAAAAAGCAGGCTGGTGAGAGCAGGGACCAGCAGGTGGGAGCTGGCAGCAAAGGGCAGAGAGCAGGTCACGAGGGGACACTCCTGGCAAGGCAGCAAATAGTAGGCAATTGGGGTGACTTGCCAATGTGGTGTCTGCCTACCTGACCTTACCCCAGAAGTGTATGGGAACAGTCAGAGAATTCTGCAGGTCATGGTGTATTTAACTGTGGGAGAGAAGTGATTTCTGGCCATACATATATGGCTAAAGGCCTTCTTCATACCCATGTGGTTAATTGCCCTTAGGAGCTTGACTGGGAATTGTGGAGTTACATCCGATTGATGTGGTAACAAAAGTGACTCAACACAAGGGATCAGCATCTTACTTTGAGTAGCTCTTGCAAACCAGCCCAGAGTGCCCTGGAGGACAAAAACTAGAGGAGCATGAGTGCCCACAGGCACAAGCAGCATGAAGGCTGGGGTGGTAGCATCTGTCAGTAGGGTTCTGCCATGCTCTGAGGACCAAAAAGGTGGAGAACAGCCCCTTCATGGCTGCCTGGAGGTGAGTGGCCCACAAGAAGCACTGGTTCCTGGTGGAGGAAGGGTGTTGTGAGGGCATGTGCTGAAAGGGTGGAATGACCCTCTGTCAGCAGGCCAGGGCAGGAGCTAAGTCCTCTGGTTCCCACCATCTGGCTCTTGGAGTGGTAGGACGCAACAAGCGCACTTGCAGATGAGGTGCCTTCCTGGAGAGTGCTGCTGCCATGTTTATGTGAAAGCACTTTACAAATGCTATTTCCTCAGTGTCTTTGGGAAGTATTAAAAGGTGTGCTGAAGCCAGGTCATGGCTCAAAGTCAAACCAAGAAATAAAATCCAGGTGCCCTGGCTCCCAGGATCCCTTTTAACCATTAGGTGTTGAAATAAATTTCCAGTGAAGTTTTCACCTGCTGTGCTCTCACATGTTATTGCAGAATGTTTTGCAGAGAGAGAAGAGAAGCAAGAGGAAGAGAGAAGTGATAGTTATGGTGAAGCCTTGTTTGTCAGAGGGAAGCATCAGCTGCTGGGATACTACCTCACATGAGCAGGAGCACCATTATAAAAAAACCAAACTGATAGCACAGACATTCCAGCTGTGCTCAAAAAAGCCCCAAGACAGGGAAGCACACACCCTGAATCTGAAGATTCAGGGCAGTTCGAGCAGTAGGTGGGTGTTATTGAGAGGGATGCTCAGCTCAGCAGCACGAGGGACCTGGCACAGTCAGTCACAGCCCGAGCCACGGCAGCCCAGCACTGCAGGGCTGGCAGGTCCTCTGCTCAAGTCTGGCTGGCAGGCTCTGACTGGGAGGTCACATGGGAAGTGGGAAGACCAGAGGTTGAGAGGTCAAATCACAGAGCTGTCGTTCTGGTTTTACTAAGTAAAAGGACAGCTTTGCAATAAAGTGAGAATAAAAATAAATCTCCATAGTTCTGGACAAAGCCTGGATCACGGTTCACTTTGAAAGACTTCCCTGACTTCACTGGAGCTTGATCAGTCCGAGATTGTATTTCTTCTGAGGACTTGAGAGATGTTTCTATCCATTTAAATCTCAAAGTGTTCCTTCAGAGTAAGCAAAGATTAAATTATATTAATAATAATGAACTATTTTTTTCATTTGCCAAGTCTCCAAACAGAGGCATTCAACATCTAGGCTGCAAATAGGTGGTGAGGAACTAAGACTCCCCAGGCTTCCTTCTCACAGGGTGGTGCCCTCCCAGCTCTTTACTTTCACCCCCAGGGAAACTGGTCTGTGGATGTTGTCCAGGCTGGTTCCAGGTCAGACCCTCAAGTCCCTTGTTGAGAGTGAGGGAATGCTGGGCAGGATACACAGGACCTGTGGCAATGGTGAGAACACTCAGTACAGGACATGCACTCCTCAAGGTTGGGGAGAACACCTCTGACCCTAGGGACCCAGGATTGGAAAAGGACAAGCCTTAGGAGACCACTGAACTCTGGCTCTAACGTCCACTACTGCAGGCTGCTTGTTTGCACTGCACAGGAGAAAATACACCTGCTGAAGCACTGCTGGCCTCCTCGCTGCTTGCTCCTTTCCCACCCTGGAGAGATGCATCTTGTGAGCAACCTGGATGCGAAATAGGTATTACAGGGTCCCAGTTGAACCCAACTGGGACTTTGTCAAGCACATAGAGGCCGGCAGCTAATTATTATCCCTTTCTCCCCTTCCAACTGTCCCCATCACTCCTGCACTGAAGCAATGGGAGCTGGTCCCACCAGCCCTTCTGTTTTCCCTTGGCTGATGTCAGTTTTCCCTTCATGTCAGTGAAGCTGCTGGTAACACCAGTGCTGTTGGCAAGTTGCAGCTACCTGATCCCCTGCACCTCTGGTGCCTCCGTGCCTCCTGCAGCTTGCCCAGGGGTGCAGGGTCTGGCTTTCACAGGCTGGAGCACACTGGAGCCTGCTGCTGCCGAGGTGAGGATCACTCTGCCCTGCAGCCACAGGATAGATGGACACACACACGCTACCATCAGCCCATCCATGAGCCCCCTGGAGTGCAGGAGCAGGGAAAAGGACACCTGCCCAGAAACCCTTGTTCAGTGGGGCTGGCCACTGGCTGTGGCTGGGGGCAAGTGGCCAGTTGTGAGGCAAGCTGCAAAATAGCAAGCAGCACAGCTAGGGCTTAATGCCAATCACTCAGTCTCACTAACCAGGTGATGGCTGGGAGCTGCATCCCAGGACCTTTCCTCAGGATTCGTAATGCTTTTATCTGTTGACTGGTTGACTGGACATGTTGTTATACCTGTAAAACTTACCCTGTGTCTTCTAGGAACCATTGACGTTAATGGCAGGGAAATGGGGAATATGAGCTAAGTCTGATGGGTCTGCTCAAAGTGTAGGAAAAAGAACCCTTCTAGGAGCTACTTGCTTGCTCTGAGGCAGCTCCAATTCCAGCTTTTCTTTGCTAATGAACTCATTCCCAGTATTGACATTATTGGGAAAAATCCTCTGCCCCCAGAATACAGAATATACTCTTTGTGTTGCTGCTGAGTCGAAAGCCAGTTGCAGCAACACCATTTGGGGGTAAAAGAGAGAATTTAGTTAACGTAGCATTTTTTTGTGAGCTTGTAGGAACCTGCCACTAAAATAGCCCTGATTTTTATTTTGCAAATGGTGGCCACTTTGTTGCTAGGATTCCTTGGCACTCAAGATGTAACTGCACGGCTTTGCTTGGAGCAGCGTGCAGGAGCATCACCAGCAGATGGGACCCCAATGTCTTTCTTTTCTGGGATTTCCTTTATTTCTGCTTTAAGAATTCATATGTATCCTGCAAAAGCTACTGCTGAATCTGGCATTTTAGAGGACTGGAGGCTCCTGCCATGACCTCTGCCTTCTTCTTCTTCAGGAGGTGGCTTGAATTAATGAGGGCAAATGGTGTGAAATAGCAGATTGTCTTTGCATAGCACTTCAAAGGAGGTCCTAGCATCTGAAATCCAGGTGACTCTGCAAGATTTGTGTCTTTTCATGGTTTGTTTTGTGTTGCGATAGGCTCTGCTGGGGAGAGAATTTAATGCTACCATTTTGTGCACCTTCCCACCCTGAAACATTCCCTCTGGCAGCTCTGTGGATGGAAGAAGGAGATTAAATCTCTGTGGGGACTTAAACGAATAAACAAGCGATCCCTGCTCCCCACAGGAGGGCAACTGCCGAAGCAAATGCCTGAGTCAGTAGCAGATGCCTGTAGCATCAGTCAGATGCTACAAACACATGGAATGCATGCAGATTATTCTTTTGAAACCAAGTGACATCATTTCTGCTTGGCATTGACGTCACAGCCCCTGCCTGCAGGAAGTTTTCATTCTCTCCAGAGTTCCATGGCAGAAGAGCAAATGGTGCATCCAAAACATACATGCAGCAACTGATGTGCTGTGTGTTCGAGGACTGGATGGAAATTCTCGTTGATGCAAAATGTTTTTTTCTGTTGCCTTCTATCCCTTATATTCCCCTTTCCCTCCATGCTGGCAGCCATGCTGAGAGCACTTGCTACTGGCTCAGCATGAGCCAGGGGTAATGGGCTTCTTGCTGTTCAAGATGGATAGCAGGAGGGATTTTGTTTCAGGCTCCCCAGGACAGGATTTAGGAGGTGACTGTTGTAATATCTTCCTTTTCCCTCTCCAGGCCTTATTATTGACACCCGATGCAGTGCCCAGATTGTGTCACATGGCAGAGGAGCACTGCTGCCCGTCACAGCATTGTTGTGGTTGGAAGAGATCTTTAAGATCACCAGGTTCAACCCTTTACCCCAAACTGCCAAGTCCACCACTAAACCATGTCCATAAGCACCACATCTACACGTCTTATAAATGCCTCCAGGGATGGTGACTCCACCACTTCCCTGGACAGCCCGTTCCAGTGCTTAACAACCCTTTCAGAAATTTTTCCTAGTATCCAATCTAATCCTCCCCTGTTCCTCTTGTCCTATTGCTTGTTACTTGGGAGAAAAGACCACAACTCACCTGGATACAACTTCCTTTCAGGTAGTTGGAGAAAGCAATAAGGTCTCTCCTGAGCCTCCTTTTCTCCAGACTAAACAACCCCAGTTCCCTCAGCCACTCCTCGTGAGACTTGTTCTCCAGACCCCTCACCACCTTCACTGTTCTTCTTTGGACACACTCTAGCATCTCAGTGTCCTTCTTGTAGTAAGTGTCCAAAACTGACAGTATTTGAGGTGCAGCCCCACTTCCCTAGTCCTGTATCTGTTTTAGCACAGCCCTGCAAGTTCCTTCCTCACCGTACTAGTGAACATCTAATGTAGGACTTAATTTGGCCCTCGAAGGTGATAAGGGGTTGCACTCTGACTCTTCTCTTGCAGTTGTCTTCTCCCTGGCCACCCCAGACTTCTTGGGCCAGTCTTTCATCAGGATCACCTCAGGAGCTGTAATATATTTGCACCCACATCTGTTGTAGCTGCTTGGGGAAGGGGGGTAGAGATCTCCTTGCTCTCCTTGAATCATCCCTGTCTGCTGCACAAATGGTTAAGACTTTCTGAGCACCAGAGGTTGGTCCTGGTGTCAGAGCTCACCTCACTTACGGTTAACAGCACAGCCTAAGGCTCTCTGTTTTATGTCCTGCCATGTCCATCAACAGGTAGAACATTTTCCACTGCCCTCTCTCGATCAAAATGGAAGAGGTCTTTTAGGTATAGACAAAAATCTGCTTTTACCCAGGCAGGCCACAACATGCCAAAGCGTGTGACTTGTGGTTATTGATTATTCTTTCCCTTTCATCTGTCTCATTGGGATATATCCATCACTTGTATAAATCTGCAGAGACAAATGAAATTATGACTGGCATTACTTTATCTTTTTTTTTTCTTCTTGATTCTCTAGTTTTATTTATTTTTTTCCAATCCCATGTCAGCCTTTCTCCCACTCTTCTGTATGAACAGGAAGATTATTGTTGATAAATAAAGGAGAAAAGAGAAAAAGACCAAAAAAACCCCAACCCTGGCTTATTGCTCACACGAGTAATCCCAGTCTGTGGGATCATTTTGTTGTTGAAGGCACTGATAAAGTTACCCTGTAGCCCTGAAGCCAGCCCTTGGTAGGGAGCAGGAGTGTGCTGTGATGCCCACATCTCACCGAGATGCAGCTGCAGTGTCAGCCCTGCAACACGCTGTCACCTCCATGGGTGCCCCAATTTAGCACAACCTTATCCCACTCCCCAGGCTGTGGGGAGGAGATAGAGGTGGAGGAGTGAAAAGGGTAGCCTGGACATGCTCTGAACACCAGTGCCACTGGGGCAGAGGAAGGGTGCTGGCAGGTGAGGATGGAGACCAGCCAGCCTGGGCAGGGGGAGGAGGGAATCTGGCCCTGAGAAAGGACCTGGGTGAGGACCAATGGGGGAAGCACTGAGCCTGATAGAACCTTTTCTCTCCTCCACCTCTTTCAGTCCCCCATAGTTCCTTCTCATTTCTCGACTTCCACTTGGGCCATGTCTTCAATACCCCCTATTTTCTCTCATTCATTAATTTTAGACATGATAGAATTTTGCTTCAGCAAAACTGCAGCTCTTGACGTGAGCCACCAAGGACATTTACACGTGAGGCTTATAAGGACAGGAAGCACTTCTGGCATGAGTTCCCTGAAGGAGAATTGTGGTGCTTTTTAGGAACCCAGATATCTGTCTGCAAACCAGACACAGACAGTCAAACTTGGGCCCAAAGCTGTCTGCAAAACAAACACCAGAATAAATTCATGCTGTGGCAGCATATTTTCTGCCTGTACAGCTCATGCTGGAGTTCTCAAGGAGACTGAAGCATGAAGTCTGACAGAAGAAGAAAAAGCCATTTTGTCAGTAGAAAGCTAAGGAGAAAGAGTAAACATAAGGGAAAGTTATGTATCAAATTCTTCAAGACTGTGACTCCAAAATATTTCACTCCATTTCATTTGAACTTCACAGAATATTCCTCCTCCTCTATTGGGGTCTATTTGGCAACATTCAGTTCAAATTTATTTTGCCAGTCAAAACAGAAGTGGACAAAACAAGAGGTTTGTAATTGTCACCATAACCATTTGCATGCTATAATCAGTACTGAGGCAGCTAGAAAGAGAAGAGATGCTTCAAGCCCACACTGCTATACAGCTACTTTTGGAGTAAAATACAGCTGGTCATAAATAGCACACAGCAACAGCACACTAGGTGATAATGAGTTTCACTGAAGCTTTAGGAGGTTTTTTCTTAGTGTTGTATCTAAAGCTGCATGTGGGATTACTCCTGGAGGTGAGCACTGGAAGTGTGAGGAGCACGTCGGTGCCCACATAAAGCCCACAGCCTTGTTTTTATGATTGACACTTAGCTTTATGAAGACAGTTGTCTTGTGTAAGTTAATGTAATATTTAGCCATTAGATTGGCTGAGTTCAGC
>NW_009953571.1:5241015-5253498 GCF_000747805.2 Chaetura pelagica
GCAGGAATAATTACCAGATTTTACACTGTCCACTGGAATTTAGTATAAAATCACTGCTGGTAACACTTACGGGGCACAAACATTAGCAGGCTGGTCTGTAATGGTGAGATGAACACAGAGGAATCTGCTTCATTTGATAACTTCATTATTCAATCCAAAGCCAAATTACACATTTCAGGATGGAGAGTCCAGCCAAGCTATCAGCTGTCCTCAGAAACAGTGACTCAAACAATACCTGGGAGCAAAGCGGGTGAGTGGTTGAACATGAGTTTCTAGGGTGGTGCTGAGCAAAAATCTACTAATGCAACCCTTGGAGACAGTGGAAAGGGGGAATGAGTGGGAATGGGAGGCTGATTTTATGTTTTGGCGTGATGACAGGGACATAAGTGCTGAAGTCCTGTAGCCAGCTGCAGGGTACACATTTGAGAGGGATCTCAAGGTGCTGGAAAGAGTTTAGAGCACCAAAAAGAGCTAGAAAAAAGGCTATGCCATGAAAGACTTCAAGACCTTGATCCATTTAAATTGTCAAAAAGAAGGCTGAAAGGTGTCATAATTAGAAGTATTGTCAGAAAGAGTAGACAGTAATATGAGTCTTTCATCACCCAGAGAATGGATATCCGCACTGCCATGAATGGGGGCTGAAGTGAGACAAAATTACGATGGCAGTAAAATTTTATCACCAGAACAAATTACAAAGGCAATTGTAGGTTCTTCATTTATTTTAGTCTGTCATTTAAAGCAGGGTGTCTTTATGGAAGATGAGCTTTTGTCAACTGTAAGGACTGTTAAGTGCAACTGCATTGCCTGTGTGATACAGGAGCTATGGAGAGAAGGCAGTGTCTCCCAGTCTTAAGGTGTAAATGTAGTTTGGGTTGTAATAGAAACTGAACCTTCCTTACTCAGAATAGCCATGCAAAGTCAATAGGAGAAATTTCTGCGACTACCTGTACGTGTCAAATAACTGTCTGGCTGTTCATTACATCAGAAGTATCCCTGCCATCACTGAGGGACAGCCTTGTGGCTACTGCGTGAGTCCTGCTGTCAGATACACTGGAGGTCAGCAAAAGCAGCAAGTCATCACTGGTAAAACAGAGCCACCAGAGGTTCAGGTCAGGCACCCAAACACCTGGGCTGGTGAAATTTATCTGGGCTTCTCTGAGTGTGGCCCTTCCTCCTCTTGCTAGTGAAGGGGAGAATGGAAATGCCCAGCACCCATCAACTTGAGCCCCAGGAAAATCATTAGTCAAGGAAGGGACCTAGAGACACAAGCACAATTTGATCACCCAGAAATACGTTGTTCTTTAGCATCAATCTGACATTTCAAATATGCCTTTTAAGGGTGAAATCAGAGTTGAGGGGTATGTGTATTTTTTAGTATTCTTGGCCACCCCAAATACAGTTGCTTGTAGGCTCACCTAGGATGGTTATCACCTACAACTTACCTGCCTGCGTCTTATTGCTGGTCATTCACAAGGAGTCTAGGGAGGGGTCAGAGAGCCACAACCAGCCTCTTGCTCTTGCCACCAGAGCACGCTCGGCTCCAGCTGCTAAGCGGGGGATGTACCGGGCTGCGCACTTCCCTTCTGCTCTCACTCCACCCCTTTACACTATGCAAGATTAGCAGCTCAAATGTGCATGCTACTACAACACAGAGCACGTTTTAATGATTTTAATTATAGTTGCTGCAGCCAGAACCCAACCTGGCTTCTGTTGAGCCAGGACAAGCACTGGGTGGGTGTGCCTGCAGGAGGGAGGCTCCTCCCCAGTCCTTGCATACCTCCTTTTGATCTTGGGCATCTGCCTTCGGAGGGTATCTTTGAAGGCAATCGCTCTCTCAGCCACTGCCTGGATGTTTTATCATTTGCAAACTAAGTTTTGCACAGAACTTACTTGGAGGAGAAATAATCAAAAGGTTGCCAGCCTGGAAACTCCAGTCTGCAACAGGTGTCAGCTGAAATTCCAGTTCTCCGTCCCCAGTGAGGGTTTTCCAGACTATTTTCCAGCAACTGCACCAACAAATTAAATAGCATCTATCATTTAGAGTTTCAGGAAGCTCCACACCAACAGACAGAAAACAGACCATGAGAGGATGTGGAGCTGTCTCTTCATTTTGCATGGTACATAGATCCTGTGTTCTGCCTGAGCTTTCTGGAAATCATGGACCAAAAAACCCCAATGCACATGTGGAGCACTGCTGCAGGGACAACTGCCTGGGGCTAGGAACAGCTTGGGGCAGGGCTGTCTCCAGCCCTTGTCCCTCTCCACAAGGCCCCCAGCATGGGCACCTGCAGCCATCTCCACATATGTCACCTCTTGCCTGGGGCATTTCCCCCATTTGTGCTGAAATCTAGTGAGGAATTTGGGAAATATTTTTTGCTGTTGTTTTTAAGTGTGGAAAGTTAAATTGAATTTTGGCTTGTGGTTGTGGATAGTTTGAGTAAGAGTTATGAGGAGTTTCCAATGCAGTCAGGTGCAATGGGAAGAGAGGCCCTGAAAAGCTGTTGAGCAGCATGCCAGAGCATAGCAGGACATCATTTACAGTGTGTTATTAACACAACTTGAAATTAATAAACAATAATAATGACAGCTTGTCTGTGCTCCTTCACAGCACTCCATACAAAACAGAAGATTTTTACAATTCGTATTATCATCAGAGCTGGTTGGGACCTTTTGAGTGAAACATTTGATTTGGCAAAGGCATCCCTCTTCGCAGAGATGGTTGTAGAATCACAGCATGTTTTGGTTCAGAAGATACCTTCAAAGATCATCTAGTCCAACCCGCCTGCCCTGGACAGGATCATCTTGCACTAAATTAGGTTGCTGAAAGCCCCATCCAACCTGGCCTTGAAAACTTCCAATAATGGGAAATCCACAACTTCCCTGGGCAACCTGTGTCTCGTTTACTCTTCTGTCTAGAGGTTTATCAGGTCCAGAGTGGAAACAAAGCCCAAAGCAAAGTCCCCAACATACAGGAGAGGAAAGACACCTCTCTTGATCTGGGTTAGAGACCCAGATCTGCATGTCCTAGCTCACAGGCAAAGTGAGTGGTGACTGAGCCTCTGTCTATTCTGGGACAGTCTCTGGCTCTGGCTTTCTGTCAGGTTCTCTGTCTTTGCTTTCATCAGTTGTATTTCTTTATTAACATTTTACAGGGATTATGCTTTTGTTCCACATCAAACCAACACTGATCCTGCAGCATTCCTCAAAGGACTCCCGTTCACTGGCTAGCCCAAGTGATCATGGAAATTATTAGTTTCCTTAAGCATTTATTGTACTCATCCAGAAATACAAGCTTGCCCTGTTTCAGTCTGAAGCACTGTGCGCGGAAAGGAGAAAATTCCATGTAGTACCACAAACATCATGCTTGCAAGAAGGTGGTATGTTAATTAATAAAGTCTGGGAGCCACTGATTTAACATATTAATGAATTTTTTATGCAGAGATAGATGGAAAGAGATATTTTCTTATTAGATTTTTGAATGTCTGATACTTTTATTGTAATGATGTTCTATTTTGTGTCTTTCTTACCAGCACTGTAGCAGTGTTTCTAATAGTATAATTGTATTAGATAGGTATTTCAGCAAAGGGAAGGAGAAATAAGGAGATATAGGCCAGACAAATATATTCAGAACCTAAAATAGAAGGGATGGCTGTAGAGTTAGACCCTGGAAGAGAGATCCTTTTACAACTGAGGAATCGGCTTAGGAACAAAGGTGGGTATGAGACAGTGGGTCAGAAGAGCCAGAAGAAAAGAATCATGGTTTTCCCAAACAGTTTTGAACACGAAGGCCTTGTTGAACTGGACTGGTAGGTGTGTGAATTAGAGAGATGTGGCAGGGGGCTCTATGGCTGCATGTCATCACTAATGCAAGGGTAGAAGCTGCTTTTTTTACAGGCTGCAGTGAGAATAGTGGAGGTAACCTGTCCTGGGCTGATCCAGCCCTTTCAATGCAGTGAGTTGAAGACCATTTCTTGACGTGTTTCAAGGGCATGCATTCAGATATATAATAATTGACCACCAAGCCTCTGAACCCATCCCAGTGATTCTCCAGGACTGGTGAGACCAGAGCCACCTCTTCACCCAAAGGGGAGATGGAGCTAAGCACATTAGGAGGCATTTGCCCACTCTGATATGGCCACTGATAGTGCTAAGCAGCACAGCTGGTTGAATCACCCCTTAGGCAGAAGCCAACGTGTGGGTTGTAAGTTGGACCACAGAGCTGCAGAGAGTGGAGAAGTTGTTAGTTAGGGGAAGTGAGATAAAGGAAAGTGGGGATTGCAGTGCCTTTGGCAAACAGTGCCTTAATTGGTGTGGGACAGACCTTTCACATGGCTGTGCCCAGGGCTAGACTGACAGTGCTTCAAACAAGTCACAGAAAAAAACCTGGAGTTCCCAGAACTGCAAGGAGTACTTAAGCACTCAACTTGGATTAAAACTGACTGTTGGACATCTTCTGCTGGGCCCACTGGCACTCATCACAGTATTAACCATACGCAATTTTACATTATAGGTACCTGTAGAAACCTGTGGCAGCTTAAATTCCTGTTTCAGAATATTGCCCAGCTGTTTTCTTTTGCACAGTCTCTGTGACTGAAGTAGAATGCTCATTGTTAGAGTTTTCTTCACCTGAGAAAACCTTCAGGGGAGAAAAAGGGTAGAGGTTTGCCATTCTTCATTACCGTCTATATTTTTGCATTACTGTAGCACTTATAAATTCTGGATTCTCAAAAGGAAGAGGCAAAGAATCAAAGACAATGATTCCTGGAGGAGTTCTCATAAGTTGGGAGAGCCTGGGGCTCTGACTTGGGGTCCAGTGTACAGCTGGGGCAGGAGCCTACATTGGGGCAGTGACAACATTGGGAGACAAAGGTGAGTATATGACAAGAGTTTCAGGAGGTGAAATTCTCCATGACTGCACGTAGACTCAGGGATTCATCCCCAGAACTCTCACAGCTATTTTTCAGCTGATCTGGGGACTTCCTAAAGCCACTTTGTGTCTTTCCTCAAGGTTTGCCTGAAAAGGCTAAGGAAAACAGCCCCATTCCTACCAATACTGAGGTCTTTTCACTGCTCTGCCTACAGAAAAGTTAAGTACTGTGTCTTTTATAATCCACTTAGCTTCTCTACCCCATTTTGACCACTGTAAAGTGAAAAAAGCCAAGAATAATTATTCTTTATTCTGACACATACAAACATTAAAAACATTTGGGATAAGAATAGAAATTCTTTAGACATTCCTCTGAACTCATGAGGAAGAATCAGGGACCAGATTTTGCCCTTAGCCGCAGATGAATACTGATATAGCTCCCTAGAATCAGTAAAATCACTCTGCAATTATGCAGTGTCAAATTAGAAGCTATGAAATCAAAACCAAACCAAATGAAGTCTAGTTTGGCAGTGCTCACAGCAAGCCATAAACCCCTCTAAAGTTACTTAGAAGTGGTTTTCTGTCCCCAAAAAAAGGCAGTATAAAAACTGACCTTAGGGCCCTGCAAGGTTAGATGCCAACACTTCCATCTCATTGAGAAGACAGTAAACTCTTCTTTCTAGTGTTGCCACGCTATTATTTCCTTAGTAGGATACTGCTCCTTAAATTTATTGCTGGTTCAAGATTACTCACTGAATCCTAACTCCTGTGGGTCTGAGATAAGCTATACTAGGGGAGAACTTTATCCCTGGAGAAAGAAAGAGAGGACATTTCCCAAACCTAGCATTTGTTGGCATCTATGAAGCAGTTTGATGCATTAGAGGTGGGCTCTTGGGAGAAAGACTAACAGTGTGCTTCTATTTTTGCATGAAATCAGGCTCAGCAGAGGGCACGATGATGCATGAATATCAGCGTGTATCTGCTTTCTCACTGTCGTTTCCTCAGAGTTAGAGGGGAGGCAAAGGATGGCAGTGACAAGAGTGATGCAGCCAGCCCTCCACATTACCTATCAGGGCAGCAGAGGGTCTTGCTTCACACACTTCCCACAGATAGGTGGCTGTAACTCATGCTGCTGCTGCTCTTTGCAGGGAGACAACTCCGTTTCCATTTTCTGCTTGGCTCGATTTGGCTCTTTTTGTAGCCCAACACAGCATGACTATGCAGCTGATTCACTGCACCATGGCTGGCGTAAGGACTGCACACTCTCTTGGGGGGTGCAGGGGAGTATGAGAGTACAAACTCCTGCTCTACTCCTAGCCTGACTTTTGGGACTTGGAAGAGAATGTGGATGTGCTACATTTTAAATATTGACGTATACACCCTTAGCTGCTTAAGCATTCAGGTATTTTAGGTCAGAGCTAGTCCTCTAACCAGCCTGAAGCTATGCTGCACTGTGCTGTAATCCTGACAATTTTTTCAACTAAATGTGCTTGAATCTAGTAATTTTCCTGATGGCTCACCTCCAAGAAAAATGGTGTCGATCATTTGGTAGGTTTCAGGGCTGGGTGTGAGTCAGCTCTGAGTCAGGCAGCAGCTCCAGCTCCACAAATCTCCTTGTGCTGGCACAACCTGTGAGGCCGCAGCCCTGCAATGGACGCTGCTCCTGAGCTTTCCCAGCAGCACCGTGTGGGAGTCCAGGCACTGGGCACTTGCAAAGCAAAGGAGCAAGTCCACAACCCCTCACTTTCAGCTGTTCACGTGCTGCAAACCCCCCTTGGCCTTGGAAGATGGCAGAGTGCATAGATCATGCTGCTTCAGGCAGGGAGACGGAGATGGGAACCCATCTCACAAGCTGTGGAGGGGCCCATCTGACAGGCGTGAGGGCACGGTGAGTCCCTGCCTCACAAACACCTTCCCTCCCCAGAGCCAGGACAAAGTAAGGAAGGAGTCTTGTCTGGAGAACTCTGTCCGTGCCATGGTGTTTCTGTTTATATTCATATTTATGTTAAGCAGGGTGATGTTCCCAGTCCTCAGGCAGTTGAGAGCAAAGCCGAGAGTCACGACGCAGTCTTGAAGGCAACACTCACTGTGTGCACTGTGCAAAGAGGTGTGACTGACGGGTTCCTCACTCTCTCTCTGTCTTTCTCTCCCCCTCCCCGGTGGCGCGATTGAAGCAACGCCCTGTGAAGCAGTCCCTGAGCGCCTGCATGTGCCGCGAGTCCCACTGGAAATGCCTCCTCCTCTCCATCCTCATGTATGGCTGCCTGGGTGCAGTGGCCTGGTGTCAGCTGGCCCGGGTCACTAAGCTCAGCTTTGATAGCTCCTTCAACGGCAAGTCAATGATCTACCATGACAGCCCGTGCTCGGATGGGTACGTCTACATCCCCCTGGCCTTCCTCTCGATGCTGTACGTGGTGTACCTGGTGGAGTGCTGGCACTGCCATGTCAAGAGAGAGCTGCAGTACAAGGCAGATGTGGACAGTGTCTATGAATGCATCAACCGCATGCAGCAAGCTACTCCATGCATCTGGTGGAAGGCCATCAGCTACCACTTTGTGCGGCGAACGCGGCAGGTGACCCGGTACCGCAATGGTGATGCCTACACCACAACGCAAGTCTACCATGAGAGGGTCAACACCCACGTAGCTGAAGCTGAGTTTGACTACTCTCACTGTGGCTACAAGGACATCTCCAAGGAGCTCCTGGGCCTGGAGAGCTACACAGCCACCAAGCTGAGGTTCACCAAGTGCTTCAGCTTTGCCAACATCGAGTCTGAGAACTCTTACCTGACTCAGAGGGCTCACTTCTTCACAGAGATTGAGGGGCTGGATGACTACATGGAGGTGAGGGAAGGCATGCAGCTCAAAAACGTGGACTTCAAAGAGCTTATGATGGCCTACGGGGACCCAGATCACCTTCCCTGGTACGTGTCCCACTACGCTTTCTGGGTGGCAGCTATTCTGATGATCTCGTGGCCACTCAGGGTGCTCATAGAGTATCGGACTGCTTACGTTCACTACCACGTGGAGAAGCTGCTGGGCCTGGAGTACACAGCATCCCCGGGGGCAGAGGAGCCCGTGTACCGGTACCGCGTGCCTCGTGACGCCACGCGGGACAGCGCGGAGCTGGAGTGGCACATCTGCACCAACCGGCAGCTGATCCCCAGCTACTCGGAGGCCATGCTGATGGACCTGGCCGACTCCCCGGCCTACAACAGCTACAGGCTGTGCCGGTACGGCCAGACGGCTCACGGCTGCGAACGCTGCCATCGTGCCTCCAGCACTTCCTCCATCTTCTCACGCCATGCTCTCCACAGCTGCAGCGGCAACTCCCACCTCTCCCTCAGCACCAGCCGCTTCTCCCTCTGCCGTGTCCATGGGTCCCACAGGACAGGCCTCTGGAGGAGCCGCAGCAGCAGCCTCGCGGACCGGGGCTGCCAGGACGAGCAGTGCTGCTCCTACTCCAGCCAGCTGGCTGTCAATGAGAACCCCCCAACCTACCACGATGCCCGCTTCTTCCCTGTCCTGATTGTGCACAGGCCAGAGGGGCACGAGGGGCGGCACTTCTACGTCAGGCGCTCCTCCTGTCTAGAAACCTCTCTGTGACCAGCCCCCGTGGTGTCTCTGGGATGGGGCTTCTTGTGGAGGTACCACCAGCAGGGAGCCTGCAAGCACCACAGTGGCTCAGCATGAGGAGCTTCAGCTCTTCCCCCTGCATTGCAAGAGGACCTTAATCACTCTGGCCAATGGCTAACCTCGTCTCCAAGGGGTTCTCCCCCTCCTTCAGCTGATCTCCCTACACTTTTGTTCCCCTCTTCCTTTCATTCCTTCACTATTCAACCTTTCTTTGCTCCTCAGTTCCTTGCTTCTCTCTCCCATCCTACCATCATTTTTTATTTTTTGCTTACATTTCATTCACAGCATTTGACCGCTGTTGCTGCTGGAGGATTTATAAAGCCTGTGCTTTGCAGTATATTTGCCCTCTTGGATGCCCTGCAAGGTAAGAAACTCAGAAAGGCACACAGCCAGCCAGAGTCAAGTCAGAAGGAGAATTCAGATCTGCAGGCACTGAGTCACCTCCTGCAAACCCCAAACAAGGTGCTTTTTAAATGTACTTGTTTTCACTGGTTTTTTTTTCTCTTCTATAATTTATTCTCTCCTTCCTTCCTGCTTTTCTCCTCTCTCTTTACCCTCATCTTCCTCTTTTTTTTTTTTTTTTTTCATTTTTCTTACTTCTGTTTTCCAACCTTTCTGGGGTCTTGCTGGTGAGGATGTCTTTCAGGGTGTAATTGCCTTCCACTGGGGAAAATTAAGGCATTCATGGCACAAAAGTCACTGACTACTGACACAATCACAGACTATGCCCCTGAGAAGTGCAGAGGACTTTCTTTCCAGAGCAGTGACATAAGCCAATAAAGCAAAAAGCCCTTTACTCACCTTGCCCTGCCTGGTCTGCAGCACAGACACTGCTGCATTTCCAGCTGTAGTTAACCTTGTCCAGCTCCACCCCTGTTAGCAATCATTGAGAGCCGTAATGTAGATCAGTGCCCTGTTAGTGCCACTATTTTTAGAACTGTGGATCTGGTTTGTGTTGTTGGTTTTGTTTTTTTTCATTCATACCACTTGCTCAGAGCAGCACAGGCTGAAGAAGGGGAGAAGGGCTGGAGAGAGAAAGGTAAAAATGGTATTAGCCCTCCCACCTATAGTCTGGAGCTGTTAGGAAGCTCTTCCACCCACAGTCTTTACTAGAGTAGTTGCAGGACTGCTCTGTGTTATCCTTCAGCTTTCCATGTGCTCCGGGGAGAGCTTTTGGCCCATAGCCCACTTCCACCTTCCCAGGCAGGATGCAGTGCCACCCCAGCCCCAGGCAGAGGGCACAGCTGGGAGCCAGCCCCACCAGCTGCTCCTGCCAGGGCTACAGGCTCTTCCCGCAAGGCTTTCCCCAGAAGCAGGTGCAGCACTTTCTGGAAATGATCAGATTAGTACCAGCAATGCCAAGCCCAGGTGTACAGACCTGGCAGAGTAGACTGCTGCATGCTGGGCTGTGGGCTGCCCTCTTTGCCCAGCCATAGTCCTCCCCAAGAGTCAGGAACCAATCCCAGAAGCTTATGGCCACACTGAGGACCCACCAGGGTCCTCACATCTGCCAAACCTCCATCCCACAAAGGAAGGCCATCCACCGAGCAAGCTCTGTACCTTTTTGGTGTGTGGATGGCAGAGATTATTATCCACCATGACTCACAGGAGAATGCAATACAATCAAAACACAGTCACTTTCAAAAACAAAGTATTGTCATCCCCACAGCAAGTAGGTAAGAAACCAACCCCCCAGAGGGGCTGGCAACAAATGCTTCCTCCCAAGTCCATTCTGTGTGTATCTACATGTAATACGAGGTTTGTAAAGTCATATTAGTATGTGTAGATTATATATAACTCTGCATACTTATATGGTGATTTCTTATGGCATTGACTGTTGCACTGTGTTAAATACATTTTGGTTTGGTTAGATGACTCTGTTTTGAAGTGCCGTTTTTATTTCAACTCCAGGAATAGAAACATTGGCAATAACTGGCTAGCCTGCTTCAAACGATGGCACCATCAGAAGGGATGTTTAAATTCATGTGAGTTGATAGTTTTTAATGTAAACACTTTATGTATGATTTATGTGATATTTTCATTCTGACAGCTTGGCATTTATTACAAAATATAGATAACACATATGATGTGTTATTTTATCACCTCTAAAAAAGAATAACCATCCTAGACACATGGAGTAACCAGGTTTGGGCTAAGGGTAATGATTTGGTTGGTCTGGGGCCAAACTGGATAACACTGAAACTTGGAGAAGAATCCAAAATTAGATCCACCCTACAGTGATCCTGTTCTAGCCCCCAACTACACTGCCACCTACCAGCCCCAGGAAGAATTTGGCATCTAGGAAAGGATCATGCCTGAACTCAAACCTCAGACTCATCCCTGATTTATTTGTATTCTGAAGACGGAGTAAATGCAAGTCTTTAATATGGTTCCCTGTCATAGAATCACATAATGGTTTGGGTTGGAAGGGACCTTAAAAAATCATCTAGTTCCAGCCCCCCTGCCATGGGCAGGGACACCTCCCACTTGAACAGGTTGCTCCAAGCCCCATCCAACCTGGCCTTGAACACTTCCAGGGAGGGGGCTTCCACAGCTTCCCTGGGCAACCTGTGCCAGTGTCTCATCATCCTCACACTAAATAATTTCTTCCTAATCTCTAACCTAAATCTCCTCTCTTCCAGTTTAAAACAATTAGCCCTCGTCCTATCACCACACGCCCTTGTGAAAAGCCCCTCCCCAGATTTCCTGTAGGCCCCTTCAGGTACTGGAAGGCCACTATAAAGTCTCCCCAGAGCCTTCTCTTCTCCAGGCTGAACAAACCCAACTCTCTCAGCCTGTCTTCATAGGAGAGGTGCTCCAGCCCCCTGATCATCTTCATGGCCCTCCTCTGGACTCGCTTCAAGAGCACCATGTCTTTCTTGTGTTAGGGGCTCCGGAATTGGACTCGGCACTCCAGGTGGGGTCTCATGAAAGCTGAGTAGAGGGAAAGAATTACCTCCCTCAACCTGCTGATCATGTTGTCCTTATGTTCGTTCACACAGAAAGTTAAAACCAGCACATATGGAAGATGTAAGAGCTGGAGGTGGCTGAAACTTCACAAAGCAGAGAGGCTGGAATATTTCAACAGAGTTTCTTAGTGAAGGAGGAGGTAGGGATGATAACAAGAAAGGAGGAAGGAAGAGATGGTGGAATAATATAAATTAAAAGAGAACAAGAGTTCAGCTGCAGCTAAGATAATTCCCAAATGAGCAGCATAACTCAGTTATGGCCAGCTTAGCCCAGACACAGGCAGGATGTGTTCCAGTCTTCTTGTGTAGATGCTGCAGCCACCTGTGGCTTTGAATACCATGCTCAAGGTCTTGGCATGGCCAGTTTGGTCTGATATGTAGTTCAAGATGGAGAGTTATATTTGGGTCCTCAGAAGTGGCCATGTTAAACATTATTATTACCCAAATTGAACAAGCTCTGGCAATCCAAACCCCATGGGTTGGGCTGAGAACTGAGACAGTTTATGCCCAGTTTATCCTTTCCAGAGTCCTCAAAAGCCACTGCAATACCCAGCAGCTCTCAAGCTGTGTCTTCAGCAGGGTTTGGAAAGCCCAGAGGCTTTCTGCTTCCTCACTCCTTGTGTTTTGGCCCAACTTTGAGGCATTTATTTGAGAAGCCCTCCCTAAGCTACAAAATCCTCCCCACACATGGAGCTCCTTTCTATCCCTTGCTGCAGCCTTTGGTGGTGACTGAGCAGCTGGGAGCAGTTCCTCTTCTGGCCTGGCAAGGAATATGCTGGTTCCAACAGTCTCCAACACAGCAGAGCAGCTACTCCTGCAACCCTTGAACGTGACCACTTCATCATTGCTCTTGCCATTGCTGCAGCTTCCTGATGCAGGGTGAGGGATCTGTCTCCTACCAACGGAGGGGGATAATGCTGACCTTCAAATCCCAAGTTAAGATGATGGAGCGGACATGTTCTTGAATCTGAGTGCAATCCAGGCAGCTGTAGGGAGAACTTGTACAAAACAC
>NW_009953571.1:5253668-5255847 GCF_000747805.2 Chaetura pelagica
GCAGCGGTAGGGAAAACTTGTACAAAACACAGGGATTTTGTATCCAGCTGCAGGCTGGCTACTTCAACAATGGAGTAGTGGCATGTACCAACAGCTTTTGCTGAACTTTAAGGGCTATGGTTTCTCATGCAGAAACAGGTGTTTTGGGGTGCTTTCTCACTGGAATAACCCATCCTTGTCCTGTTGGGTCTCAATAATTAGAAGTGGCTGAACAACAGAAGAAGGTGACGAAGTCCAGCAAATACCTCTCTCCCTCATGCCTTCTCTCTTCCCTCCCTCCCTCTTCATTTCTTCCTTTTTCCTTCTCCCTCATCCTCAGAAGTCTCCCAGCACTGTTCATTATTGTGCAGCTCTTCAGGCATTTTCTACGACATGCCTACATCACCCAGCAAGTCCTGTAAGATGTGACAACACACCATTGCAACAGAAGAAGTAAGGAAAGGGCCAAAGTCAGGAAGACACTGGCTTACTTACAATGAACTGTGTCTGTGTCCTGTGCCTGTGAGCAGTGAGCACTGCCACTGGTGTTATGGCCTGTAGAACAAAGCCATGTTGCTCGATTCCACGGCACAAGGGGCCAGGACAGTTTATTTGTCTTCAGTTCCTTAAAGCATTTCAGAACCACCAGTTCCTTTGATTTCTGTATGGTAATACTGCACTCCTCCATAAGTTTTCCCACAGCAGTTTGCACTCCAACTGGCAACACCTACAGGATTTCAGTTCAATTTTCATGTGGCTCTTCCTGCCTATCACTGTTGACACAAAGCCCTTCTTAGAAAAGCTGAAGCCAGATCCCCTGCTGGGGGAAATTTCCTTTGCTCTACTGCTGCCAGCACAGCTTTGCTCTCTTACACTAGCCCACAGTCTAGGCTATGCTGTGCTACAGCAACTTCCTAACCCATCTTCCTCTTTGCAGATGATAAACTGCTTTCCCCTTCTCTTTCCCCTCCCCAAAAAAGTTTGGGAGCATTGTGTATGACATTTGGAGCAAGCACAACATGCCCATCGAGGCCTCCTCTCTCCTGCTCACATGCTGGAGCATTTCCTGAGCCCACAGGGCCAGGATAGTGTTGGAAGCCTCTGTAAAGTAAGGCTGGAAGAAATCCTCAGAAGGAAAAAACTCCAGAAACACAGTGTTACTCTAATGGCCTTTTTTTTTTTTTTTTCCCTTGAGAAAACTAAAATCTGCAAAAGTAGCTACTTTCTGGAAGGCTCTATTGCCATGAGTAAGTGCAGAAACACACTTGGGCAGATGGGTATATATGGATACACGGGGGAGAGGGAGCAGCGCGGGCGCGTGAAGCTTGTAGCAAACCCTGGCACAGAAGCTCTCAGCCCCAGAGCCTCATGATCCCAGCGAGAGGGAAGCCACAGTTTCCTATCCCCAAGAGCACCCAGGCTTCCTGCAAGCTCTCAGTGGATGACTTGTCAGTGTGTCCCCCCCGCTGCCTCATTGCAGCAGGAGGCACTGGGGAGGGACTCACATTTCCATTCCAGTCGTTGCTCCAGTCCCCTAGGAATTCCTATCAAAAATGCAAATGGCTGGAGAGGGGGAAGATCAGAGCTTGGGAGGGAATTACATGAGCTTTTCATACCTCAGTTTCTCTATCCCCTTGATGAGGATAACACTGTTGCTCCATGCTCCTCCAGTTAGTCAGGTTCCCAATCTTGCAGGAGCTTCTGGGAAGTGTTGCACACCCGGTGGCTGTGGCAGAGCTGGAAGCTGTACCGTGTTGCAGCACTACTGACCCTCACCGTGCCTTTCAACACAGATTCTCCCTGTAGCTCCTATGAAAAGGCAGCACCAGATTTTTTTCAGAATTGCCCAGGACTTTTTCCACCCCGTGCTAGTAACTCAGTGGCAGCACGGATCTCCTGCCTCAGATCTCTCCCTGCTTTTCCACTAGCGGTAAAGTGGGCAAGGCTGAGCTTATCCTGCTTGACGGGCACTGACGTATCTCCTGATGTTGCCTTATGATCAGGCAGCTGGATGGGGTCGGCCAGCAACCCCGGAGATGGGGTCTCGCCGGTGGCCGAGGCAAGGAGCTGGAGAGCCGGGCCAGAGAAGCTGGTGCTGGGGCTGCCGTGGGCAGGAGGTGCTGCTCATCCCGGCAGAGCCCCGCTGGTGGCTCTCAGCCACCCTCCCCCAGGGGGTGAGGGGGGCAGGGGGGTGCCGGGG
>NW_009953571.1:5257826-5270495 GCF_000747805.2 Chaetura pelagica
CGGGAGAAGCTCCCGCGGGTTTCCCGGGAGCCCGGGCTCCGCGCTGCCTGCGGAGCTGCCTGCGTGCGGGGGCAGGAGCTGCGGGGGCTGTGGTACAGGTTGCACCGCTAGGTCAGGGTCCGCAGGCATCTGAAGAGCGAGAAACCTTCCCCTTGGCGTGCACGGGTAGACTTCCTCTCCACTCCCAGATAACTTCACAAAAAGCATCCTTCTGTCCGTAGGAATCAAAGTATTCAGAGGTGTCAAGTTTTAAAGAGAAGCAAACAAAAAAACTCGAAACCAAACCAAAACCAACAAACAAGTATGTCACGTATTTTGACAACTAGCATGTTCATTTGCTGTCAATTCTCTCTGACAACTGCTTGAGAAGAAACTTAATATCCTTTTATTTCCTAGCTGGACATTTCAACTCCTGCGACTCTTACAGGTAGACTGAGAGGAACCTGTTTGGATGGGCTTATTTCTTGCACTGGCAAGAATGTTATCAGATGAAAAACTGAGTCGGGGACTAGAAAGAGGAATAGGTGGAAATTAAAATCTGTATTGGCTTCCTGTGTGCTTTTTCTTGATGCCTTCAGGAAGAGAGAGATGCTGCAGCTAAAACTGCATTTTTGTAAAAAAACCCCAAACCTGAATTTATTTAAAATATCTGGTCTGTATTTCTTCATTTCAGCTACATCTTGGTGGAGGGCTTATACTTGGGTGATGTGAAGAACTGCAACTCAGGCTGAACACTCGTACTCTATCTTAATTACCTACATCATTAATTTGTGTGGGAACTGAAAACCAGAAAGGGTCTCTAACAGCACTGCTTTCTTTAACTGGTGGGTAGCTCTTTCAGCAGGGCAGTTTGAGGAAAGCTGAACAGTTTGGTTTTCCATGAAGGCACCTGTAATGCAAGTGTCTGTCAGTCGGTGCGTGCGTTCAGCAGCCTGGCTGCATCAGTTTTCTGTCACACAGAGAGAGTTGCTATGAAGCTTTCAGGTTTTATTCCAACATGGTGAAAGGGAGGATGCTTTCTGGCATGCACTGGGACGTGTAGTTTGTGTAACAGATGAGTTAAGTAATGCGCAGTTAGATCATCCTCACCCAAGGTGGTTAAATCCTTAGTCCAGGAAATGAGCTGGAGCAACTAAACTAGAATTATCGTTGAACCAGTTTTCCAGTGCTCTCTGTGAATTTGCTAAATTAACAATACCAGATAGAATAGCAAAACACTTGAGTGTGGGGAAACCAGCTGTTAATGGTCTGGGAGATCTTAGTAAGGAAAGGAATCGAGTGCTTTCTGCCTGTGTTCTGGGATTGCTCCTGGACCACTGGTGCTCTGCTGGGCACTAGCTGCTGGTGGCAGAGCATGGGCTGGCCCCTTAGTGCTGGCTTCCCCTTTTTCCAGCTGTTACAACTATGCTGGGAGTCTCTGCTGTTGTTCTGCCCTGTGGGGCGGTGCCCTCTTGGCTGTGGGAGGGGGGTGTGTCGGCAAGAAGGGAAGTGGCACGCGAGAAATACCTGTGTGTGATGATGGGTCGGGCTGTAACAGAATGCAAGAGCACTAGGGCTGCTCACGTAGCAGCACTCTGCATTTCACAACTGGCATTTTTCTGTCAGACTCTGTCAGCTAGTGAGGCATCCTGTGAGAAGCTGACCAGCCAGTGAACGAGGTGAAGTTGTAATGTATCATAACGCATGTGGGTGCAACAGCTACAAAGTGATCGAGTCATTTGTTTCTGAGTGACGTTGAGGCCACTGCCAGGGCATAATACTGAACTAGGCTAGACCTGTTCTGGGCTGTCAGTCCTGCCACTGCATAGGAAATGGCCACTCTCACTAACAAAACTAGCTTTACATTTATTTCCAACCTTTCTTGCTTTCCCACGGTCTTCTTTAATCCTCTGGTTCCTCCTTTATATGCCTTTCTTTCTTCACTGCACTTATACATCTGGCTTCCGTGTTTTCTCATGGTAACACATTCCATATATTAGCTTCTGCTTGAGGGAAACACTCCTCATCCACCCACACACGTAAGAGTGCTCCGGGCCAAATTCTGTTCACTTCTGTGTCGGTGTACACCTGAGCAGCTCCACCGACTCCAGCCCTGCTGCTTTGGGGTCGCAGCTGTAGAGCTCTGAGTGTAACGTGGTCCTTTGGCTGGACTGGAGGGTCAGGGCGGCTCATTTCAGCCCACGCCCACGTCACATGACAGAAATATCTGGTCTGTAAACAGTTCTGCTCCTTAGCAAGGTATGCTGCGAAAATAGGCTTTGCTTTCATGGGTTTTGCAAATGGCAGAGAAGCTTTCTGTAACAGTGTATGCTGAATAATGAGACATAATTAGTTCTTTCTCATATCCCAACTCTTTACAAATGCATACAATGGAGCAGGCACAGTGATTTCTTAGCAGCACAGGAACACCATAGCTGAAAATCAAGCCTGGGGAAAAGAGCGAGGTGTGGTACCGTGTTGAGCAAACGCTCTTAGCCCTGCTGGATCACTGACACAACAAAGCTCCCAGCATTTCTGTCTGGCTCTGCTCTGCAGAAGCTCACCCTGCTGTTACACGAGTTGAAAAAAGCCCAGTGTACAGACTGAGCCACCACTCTTCTCCAGCAATTTTGCTTTCAGTGCTTGCCTTTGACTGTTGCTTAGCAGGCGTAGCAGAGCAGTGCTGAGACTAACAGACCCCTCTGCAGTGTGTGCTGATAGGGTATGTAATTCCAGACCACCAACCTGGAGTAATTTGCTGTACTCCAACCCCCCTTCTTCTGGGGGTGGGGCGGAGTAGTATTTTTTTTTTAGGTATGAAATTTACAGGATCTCCAATCAAATTAAAGGTGTCCCAGGGTCAACCCGTCAAACTAAATTGCAGCGTCGAGGGAATGGAAGATCCCGAGATGTTGTGGATCAAGGACGGAGCAGTGGTGCAAAGCGTAGACCAGGTGTACATTCCAGTAGATGAAGAACACTGGATCGGCTTCCTCAGGTACAACAGATGCAGAGAAGGAAGAATATCATGGAAACTATTGCACAGTTTTCTGCTGTCAGGTCTATCTATGCAGGCGTGGTGCCCTCTGTGTGGCAGGGTCCTTAGGTCTGCAGTTCAGCGCGTGGCAAGGGCGAAACCGAGAGTAGAACTGAAGCCACTGATGGCTGAGATCTTATGCACTAGGTTTCCTGACTATTGTGGTGACAGGTGCTTTGCTAATGCTTGTAATGCTTGAGACGTGACTTCAAGGTGAAAGGATGTTCTTGCTTTGTTTGTTCATCTTGCTCTGCCGTGCAGCAGAAGACTAAGGTCTGACTTATGTAAATTGGTTTTCTCTCTCATACTCATTCTGTTCTTTTACTCTCTCTTGAGCTGTCAGTCTGTCTAAAGGGTGAGGATTGTTAATTGAAATGAGACTCCCAGGACTAAATCCCTTTCCTTTCTTTGAGGAGGAGTTTTTTGTCAACCTGAACCATCTCTGAGTCATTTTGCAGGGACTTTGCTAATGCAATTACACTGCATGGTATCAGTCCTGCCCTGCTCAGAGGTGCAAAAATTATCTTCTGCAAAGCAGCTCTTTGTGCCTTTATTTCAGCAGAAGTGGTTTGTCTGCTAGTTGTGGAAGTACCAAGTTAAACAAGACCCAAGGTTCTGCTCTGCCTTTTCTGTGCATAAAGAGAGTTTGTACAAGCAAGTGTGCCATCACTGTGAGAGCTCAAAACTGTTGACTGACAGAATCGCTCTTCCCTGATCTCCAGCTTCATCTCCTGTTAGGTTTCTTGGATTGACAATGCTCAAATTCTACAGTTCCAGCAACTAACAGTCTCTGTGCTAAAGCTTGTCTGTAGTAAACCTTTTTGAAGGGGAAAAAAAAAAAAGTCTGTTTCCAGTAAAACTGTTGCATAACATTACACTGTGAAAACAGTTTGTCTTGAAAAAATACCATACGCTTTCCTCCAGTTCCCCTAGTCAACTTTCTTTGCCCCTCACAGTCTCTCAGTCTGATCTCCTTTCTCACCTTTCTGCAACACCAGGGCTAAGTATAGGGTGCTAAATCTAGATGTATCCATATATTTTCTTCCTTTTTCCTTTCTTCTTCTAAAGTGATCATTTCTGCCACCCACTGTGTGACTCTCTGCTGTGATCGCTGTGTTTCAGAACATGCGGCTGGATGGGCAGGACAGCTGGTGCCATTTGAAGGTACAGCTCTGAAAATCAGGCTGTAGTGGGTCGATTTTGTGCATTTCAGTGAACACTCTCCCTTTTCTGTCTTCTTTCCTGAGTCCATTCTTCCCCTTCCCCAAGGTGGACTGCTAGCATTAGAAAGGTGGGCATCAGATTTCCTGAGGATACCTGCATGGCAGCAGACATGTGGTTGCACATCCTACAGTGGGCAATCAGCGTTTGTACTCTGACAGGTGCTCAGTCACACTGGTGCCTTTGGTAGCTGAGAGCTTGTCACTTGGGGACCAAATTCTGCCTTTACTCACCATGCTAGTCTCTTATTGCTAAGGGCTGCAGGGATACTGCAGGTTTCCAGCAGTGGAGCAAGGAGCAGAATTTCTCCCATGATCTGGAGGCTGACCACTTGAATGCTGCTCAGCCCCCATGGCTGCCTTTCCCTGCTTGGATGCATCTTCTCAGCAGGGAAGAGCTGTTGTTGAGCAAGGGAGGACACAGAAGAGTTTGTAGGGTGAAGTCCTGTGCTGGAGTAGGCCATCATAACCCCTTGAAATCACAAACTGAGAGGGCCAGGGAGGTTTGCAGTGCGAGGCACTCTAGGGATATGAATAACTGAGTGCAGCTGAGGTGAGGGGGGGCCTTTTCTGAGCCATCTGTTCCTATATGAGGCTGTCACCAGTCCTGTCAACTAACTGCGACAAAACAGTTGGCCTTGTTGGAGGTTTGTGATTGGGAGTATCCTGCTAGCTCAGACATTGTAGGACAAGCTGTTGCTCTTGAAGGCTAGCTGGAGTCACAGTACAGGATCAAGATGACCAACCCCTTCCTATTCTCAGAGGACACAAATGATGGGCTTTCTGTGATGACATCTTGGAGGAAAGCAGTCTGCTCTGCTGAGTATTCCCTCCACCCACTTTAGAGAAGAGCCTCCCATCTCCGTGTGCTTTGTGCTGGCTAGCTGTAGCCCTCCTCCCCAGAGCTGGCTGTGTCTCAGTGGGTGTTGTCCATGCATCTGGTTTGGCAAACGCTGGAGGGTCCTTTGGGGCAAAAACGTGCTTTATCCACTTAAAATATCCATATGGCTTTTGACTTTTTTCAGCTTGAAATCCGTCGAGCGGACAGATTCTGGGAAGTACTGGTGCCAGGTTGAGAACGGGGGGAAGAAGGAAGAATCACAGCAAGTGTGGCTCATAGTGGAAGGTAAGGAGTAGTAGTAGTAGTGCTGGTTTCCTTTCAGGGCTAACCCACCAATATGCTCTAGGTGGAAGTGGAGCAGATTGCTCCAGTGACAGGCTTCTTGGCTCTGAACCATTGCTGCTAACTGCAGTGAAGTCACTACAGAGCAGGAGTAATAAATGGTAGGAGGGTAGATTCAAGGAGAGGAGCTGTCAGTTTGTCACCTTCTGGTTTTATTTTGGCACATCTGGAAACAAGGGAAAGATCCTTTCAGGCTCATACATTTCTTTCCAGCCCCTAAATCAGTTGTTGCTTTGGTTTCCAAATAATTCTTAGAATTACAAGATGATTCAGGTTGAAAGGGATCCAGGCGGATCATCTGGTCCAACCCACTTCTCAAAGCAGGGTCACAGCCTGGTTCTGTGTATCAACCAAACACGTCTTTGAGGGCAAGGTACACTTTTAGCCCAGTTCCAAGCTCTGGGAGAAGTACATCAGCACTTCATAGCTGTGACTGTTCCACATAGTACTGTTTTGCCCAGTCTTGTGTGATAAAGAATAATTTCTACATGGTGCCCAAAAGTCTCCCAGCAGCCTGGATTGGTGTCTAACTGGCTCTAGTTTCATCTTCTTTGAGCGATGATTGTGTTAGATCCTCAGAAGATAGTAGTCATAGGATAGCTTAATATTTGGTGAGGAAGTTGACACAAACAGTGCATTTGCAATAAGTGGCTTTTTAGATATAACTGGTAATATCTAGGAGGGAGCCATGGGAGTTGGTGTGGTCTGGGTGTTCTGCAGCAAAAGTCGCGCTCAGAGCCACGGGGACATTCATAGCAGTTCTTACAGTGAGAGGCTGCCTTCCATAAATCCCTTCTTAGATGGGCATTTGTCCACTTAAATTTTCAGGTGCAGTTTCAACTGCAGAACATTGTTTACAGCTTAAAACACTCTCTATTGTGCAGGGTTTCTATATCTATTCCAATTACCATGGCCCGCTCCAGAGGTGGCTGCATTTGCATGGCGGGTGCATTAGGAGTGATTGGGTAGCTCAGTGTGTTAAGCCATCTGAAAAACAAAGGAGCCCTTCTAGATAGCACAGGCAAGAAATAACAAAGTCACCAAAAATGTGCTGCAGCTAGGTAAGGAGGAGTGTTCAGAACCAAGGCCAAAGCTTACAGTGGAAGTGCAAGCTACGAAAGTACAACTGGTTGCCTTTATGAGAAAAGCAAGGTCAGCAGAAGCTGGTTAAACTTGAACTGAGCATGTAATCATGTGAAATGGGAGTTAGTGGAGAAAAATTAAAAAATAACAAGTAGCGATAACTGGTGGATTTTTATGAATGTGTCAGCTCTTAGCATAAGAAAACACTGGGGAATGCAAAAGCCCATCAGTCCTACTATTATCCCTGTTATTTCTGGGTGCATTCCCTGGACATGCCAGCTTTGTCTAGAAGTTACTAGGTTACTTTATTGATAACAACTCTTGGTCTCTGACTGAGAAAGGATCTTTACTCTGGTCACTTGCAACCTTGGGTAGGTGCTGACACCTTTCAGTGTGCCACGCAAAATGTGGACTTCTGGTGATCTAACTTAAAGTGAGCTTGAATGGGTTTTTATGCTGTCTAGTGTATGTCTTGAGATCCACTTAGGTAGTCTGTATCAGGGAGAATTTGTAGCAATGGTGTTTGAACTGTCTTTGTAATACAGCTGAAACATTTGATCTTATGAAACACTCCTCAGTGAGAATTTACAACAACATTATTTTGAAGCTGTTTTCTGGTTTAGAAACTAGACTCTGGCCTTACAGAGAACATGATAGTGTTTGATGCCCAGAGAAGTAATCTGAGAGGCACCCTGTGCAGTGTGACCACCTGAAAAATACAGATTATGTTTCTTACAGAACTTGCTCTCTGAAATTACGCCTCTGACTGGGCAGCTGCTCCCAGGGCTGCTAAACCCCTGTTGTGGTCCAAGCCCGAGTCACACCTGTATGAACACATCCCCCTGAATTAACACTGTCTAAAAACTGAGCTGTAGGAAAAAAAAAAAATTGGCCCTGCAGGTTGGATGCCAGCTTGGAACAGGGAATAGACAGGTTAATTTCCTTGCTTTGCTATTGTTTTCCTGGCTGTTGGCTGCTCAGTGCCTCCATGGTACCTCTGTGAAGGGAGGGGTGCTTTCACTCTCCTGTTGTACCAGGAACTGGGAAGCTAAGTGCATTACAGACAGTGAGGTATCCAGGTAACATTTGTACAGGGGCAGTGCAAGTTCCTGAGCTGAATGAGTCAGCTGTGCTCCCTGAAGTATGTGAGTTTTTAATTGTGGTCTTGTCTGATGTGGTTAACTGCTCCCAAAGTGAGAAACTTGCCGAGCTGGGCAGGATCCTCCTGAAAGGTTACCTTGAGTGCCATGGCAAAATGACAGGAGGCAGGGATCCTGCTGACAGAAGAAAAAATGGTATATTTCCTTTCTAGTCTTCCTTGGAGAAGGAGGGAGAAGCAGGCAGATGTGTCACAGCTGGTATCTGAAAAGCTTATTCACTTTTATTGTTTGTGTATGACTGCAATAAAAAAAAAATAAAGTAAAACATGTAAGCAAAGATCAGCAGTAAATCATGATAATGGATATATTTGTCCTGAGTGTTAGCCTTTGTACAGACAGGCACCATAATTCCTGAAGTGACCCATCTTTAGACATGCTTCTATTTGTTCATTTACTTGCCACTCTAAAGGAAGTGGCCAGGAGATGAGAAAGGCATAAAGAAACTGCCACCTGGAAGACACAAATAGCAACTGGACAGCAAATGAAAGACCAAGGACACCAATTTCAGCTGGAGTGTAGGGCAAATGCCAAGTCGTAGGCTTCTAAATCCTTATTTATATGCCTACATTGTCTGCTGTTGGAGGTGCTCAGCATATGCCACACCAACTGGAGCCACTTGGGCCTGTCGTCTTTGGTCAGGGACAGACAGTGTAAGTTAGGCATGTGAATGCACAGTGCTGTTGGTTCCTCTGCTTCTGTGGGGCAGCAGATCAATGGTTTCCACAACACAAGCTTTTCCAGCTGAGAAGGACTGATTTTTGGTGTAACTGTCAGCAGTAGCAGCTGTGCCTGACCCCTGAAGTTTAGAGTATAAAAAGGAATTTAGGGTTTCTGTGGACTTTCAGTACTTCCACCAGCCACCAGAAGCACAGACTGGCTGTCCTGCAGGTTCAGCACTGGTGCTGATGGCTGGTGAATTTCATATTATTGGTTTGGAGCACTGAAACCACAGGAGGTTTGGCATTGCCCATAACAGGAACCACATCTCTTGATGTGTTGAGTCGTTAGGCTCAGTTATTGCCACTTAGAGATGACCTGAGGTAGCAAGCATTGCAGCTGCATTTTTTTCTGTATGCACTTGACTTAAGGCCTGTTGTACCAAGCAGGAGTTTTTCTATGGTGGAGAACAGAGAGGTATCACGAGTGCTGTGTCCATGGGTAGCCTTCAGCCCTGAAACTCATTACCCCTAACTCTCAGGCAGCCTGCTTCTCTTGGTGTTGGAGCATGCTGGAAGGCAGCTCCAGTCAATTAAGCTGTGGAGAGAGCATTGCCAATGATCCTAGTCTCCCACCTGGGGAGTTCTTTCCTCATTCATGGGTTTGTTACAGCCACTAGTTCAACGCATTCACAAGCTTTGGTTTTTAATGCATAGCAAGAAGTATCTGCAGCTGAGTTAGGTATCTTTTAAAGTGGTGTCTGCCACTGCTCAAGTTGTTGACCATTGCTTCTTTAATCTCTCCAGCCAAAAAAATCAGCAAATACTGCTGCTACAAGCTTCTTCATAGGGGAATCTTGAAGGAGAATCAGTGAAAGAGGTTTTTCTAAAGCATTTTGGGAAGCAAGCACTTTTTTGTCTCTGACTTCTTCTAGTTGGCCTATGTAGATACTCATGCCCTGAGGTGATCCATCGTATCTGACCCTTGGTTCTTGTGAGGGGCTTGAAAGGAGTCGGATTAAGTGTAGAGGTAGGGCAGGTGAGTGTCCAGTGTTGGGCACTGGTATTAGTGGAAATAAACGAGGCAAAAGGAGTCTCTGCAGTCATTATCACTTGTTTGTTACTTTTCTAGGTGTGCCCTACTTTACTGTGGAACCTGAGGATCTGTCCGTGTCCCCTAATGCCCCATTTCATATGGCCTGTGCTGCTGTTGGTCCCCCTGAACCAGTGACAATTGTCTGGTGGATGGGAGACTCTAGAGTGGGGCTTCCAGACATCTCCCCCTCCATCTTAAATGTGTCAGGTAAGGCTGCTGCCAATGCAAGGGATGACTTTGAGAATCAGAAGAGGAGGAGAGCACTCTTCTGATCATGCCTGGTGACACTGGGTAGCCTCTTAGTATGAAAATCATCTTTGACTGTACGTTGAGGGCTGAGAAATCAAAGCCAGATCATCCTAAGGGTTGATCGTTGCTCTGTGTATTTTCTGCTGGCTTGAGATACACAGGCTCTTCTGAGCTTGGGTGGGGCTTGCACTGTGGTAAAGATGCTACTGGACAGATGATGCATTGCATGCCTCTTTTGTTGGAACATCCTTGTGGAGGATGTTCATGATTATATTAAGTGACTGTGGCATTTGGCTTGGAAATCTCCAAGTGTAGCAGATGCCACCTCCTTCTCTGCACAGCCATGTCACACACTGCTTTCTCCTCTCTTCCCACCTTCTCTGTTCTTTGCAGTCTTGCTGGATGCTTTTCTTGTTAAAACCTGACCACCTCATGTAGTTGCTTGATGCTTTTAGAGTGGTTGTATTGGGACTGAAGTGGGCTTGTTGATATCTTCAGAGACCAAGGTTTGCCCCAGAGCAGGCATGGTGGTAAGGCTGCCTTCCCCAGCAGCATCAGCTGAAGAACTTAGGTGTTCAGGCTTCTCTTCGTCCCGCTTCTGGGGAAGAGGTGATGTATCCCTGGTAGGATGTATCCTACCAGGGCCTGACCACAGCTATTCTTGTAGTTATCTCTTAAAGGTAGCTTTGTTCTAGTCTGCTGTCCCAACAGCTTTGTGTTGTTTCTTCTGTTTTATTGTTCTCAGCAGTCCTGAGCCAAAGTTGAACTAGCTATTTAGAAGGAAAACATTTTATGAGTTGGAGTCATCTCTGGGGCCTCTTCATCAGTGTTGATACAGTTACACCCAGGGGGGAGTTTTTTTCTCTACATCTTTGGCCATCCTTTGAGCTCTCCAATCCTATTAAGCCTTCCCTTAGAACCTAATTTATATGTAAATCAAAACCTAGTTTGTGTTTTGCAATGGTTTTATCATCTCTTCTCTCTCTTACATAGTCACTCGATACCGTTCCAAGTTGGGAATGAAAACTGCTCCCTTATGATATGATCTGCCTGTTGAAATGGAAATGGAAAAGATTGATAGACAAGAGAGGAAAAACAATAAAGAAATAAATCCCTTTCTGCACTGAACTCATCCCATGATGCCTCAAAACCTTTGTGTTGCAGTGGCATGGAGGCCTGAAGAAGGCCATCTGCTCCTGGTGGTTCTTGAAATGAATTGCTATTATATATATTAGTCACTGGCACATTTCTTTCCCCCTTTCAGTGTTCTTTGGGATGTCCCTTGGGGACATCTTGTCTTTGCAACAGAAAAAACTTAGCAGAACACAAGCTGCATGGTCAGTTTGCCAAAGCCTGTCAAAAAAGACAGTTGGTAAGAAAACAAACATTGCTAACAAAAGAAAGTGTCAAATTCTGAAGGAAATAATAAAGTACTACATAGAAGGCAGACAATTAGAAGGTTCAGCAAGCATTTGATTTGGTAAAAAGACTGTTGAATTTGGAAAGCAGTGCTGGCAACGGTGCAAGAGAATAAGGAAATCACAGAATGCTTTGGGTTGGAGGGGACCTTAAAGATCACCTGGTTCCAACTCCCCTGCCATTGGCAGAGACACCACCCACTAGACCAGGTTGCTCAAACCAAGGTTTGCCCCAGTGCGCCTTCTTGGTTTGTGATGTGTTTTGTTTTCCTCAGGGCAGGGCTGTGTTTGGTTCTATATTTGGGACATGCCTACCACATCAAGTGCTGCTCTGTTCTGCTGCCTGGCCTTCAGCCTGCTGGCAGCATTTTTCTCTGGTTCACTAGGGTGAGTGGAAGAAGCTAAAATACTTTGCTCTTTCATTTTGTAGCAGTCCCTCCTCTCTTCCAGTCTACCCTTTTGCAATGCCATTAATCTTAGGTTTGGAAGAGGAATCAAAGGGCAAAGACAGACACTGCGCAAGCTGCACTGTGCAGCTCTGAGGTCTTTTTCCCTCTTACACTGTATGCCCATGTTGTGCCAATCATTAACTTTTTTTCAGGTAGAGCCCTATAAGGCAACTGAGAGCCAAGTCAAGGGAAAATGTGCTGAACACACTTCTTCTCCAGGCAACTTTGCAAATCTGTCTCAGTTCTGATTACTTAGCAATACCTGTATGCATCTTGGAGCAGCTGGACATCAGTATGATGCCATGTTTGGGTCCTGTGGGATGGATGGATGGATGGATGTTCACAGAAAAGAGGGAGAATAATTCCCACTTGCATTGTATTGCCCCAGGAAGGTGCCTCAGTGATGATGCAGTAGCATTTTACTTCCACTTCCTTTGTGTGTCTTTAAAAGTCTGATGCAAGGTGAGGGGCAGGTGGGCATTAGCTTGAAATCTGCAACATCTGTCTGGAATTTTACCTGGGGTTAGAGCCTGGTTAGAAGATGGCTGTTGCTCAGGTGGCAGGCTGTGCTTGTCTAAGCACACAGATCAGCACGATCCTTGCTCCAAAGATGCTCACCAGAAAGTGAGGAGTGGGTGTCTACTAACTGAGCACTGTGCACTGCTGTTCTGCCAGATTCATTTTTCTTTTTCAGTGCTTTCTGAAGCTCCTGTGGAAGCTCTTCTGCATTGCAATGCTCTCTCCATTAAAAATGTGTTTAGCACGTTAATTACATTGAAATTCACCTGCCTCTGATTGGCACCCACCTCAGCCCTCCTATTACCTGTGCAGCTTGAGCTGGATGTTGCACATAATTGAAATTCTGCTGAAGGTTGAAGCTGGATCATATAGCTGTTTGTGTTTCCTTTTCTTGGCTGATCTCCAGGTATTAATCAAAGCACAGTTTTCTCCTGCGAAGCTCACAACGTAAAGGGATTGTCTTCATCTCGGACAGCCACTGTTCAAATTAAAGGTGAGAGAGTGCAAGAGGATGGGCAAGGGACTCTGGTTTGCTCTCTGGGGGGGAAAGCAGGACTTCTTGATGCAAGGGGCTGTCTCAAAGCTGCCAGCAACCAGCACCATTTCCAGCTCTGAGCGGT
>NW_009953571.1:5270679-5283864 GCF_000747805.2 Chaetura pelagica
GTTCAAAAAGTGCTTTGTGCTCTAACAGCAGTTTCTGCTTGTTGTGCAGGGCTGTATCCCAGGCTGTTGAAAATAAAACACATCTGATTCAGGAGTGGAAATGTGGTGCCAAAGAACAGTTTTTGTTTGAAAAGGAGAGAGTCAGAACAGTTAAACTGTTTGTGAGAGATTAAGCTGAATATAGATCTGTAGCTGGGGAAATTTTCCTTCTTGGAGATAGATGGATCTTATTAGAGCTAAAGAGGCCTTTACTTCTGCTTGCTTCCATTGGCATCACACTAGATGCTGAAAAAAGACAAGGAAGGTAGTCACCAGTGGCCAGTAAAGTTTGCTTATCCACACTGTTTTAATGGATTTTATTTTTTTAATTCTTTGTTCTTTAAAAATTCATTCCAACAAGTAATTTCTAGCCTCTGCCTGACCAGTTGCCATTTGAAAGCCCCAAAGTTCATGTCACGTTTCCCCTGTTCCTCCAAGTGACTGAAACAAGGATAATCAGAGCAATCAGCTCTTCCCCACCTGTTCATGTTGAGATGTTTCTGCATTTGAATTTTTAGTCATTCTTTAATGTGGATTAAATGACATGATTATCAGTTCCAGGAGAGGCATGTCACAAAAACAGTTTGTTCCAAGTAGTAACTTCTCTCTCAGCACGAATAAGAAGCATTTATGTCTGTTTCAGAACTCATAGTTATATTAGCCAATATCCATTAAATAGTAGCTTAGAATCCAGCTGTAGATCTACTGCTCTTAGAGTGTATTTTTCTTCAGGACATTGTGGTTACTGCTATGCCAAGAATGCAGTGTGCTGGACTAGTAAGATTTATAACTTAATTTAAAAGTGTTTGGAGTTGTTGCCTTAAAGGCTCGTCTACACAGGGGGAGTTAGTTATTGTGGAATATGTCTTCTGTAGATATTTTTATCCTGGGATAGAATTTAGTTCACAAAGCTATGATGTTTTTAAAAATTCTCATCAAGCTGTAATTTGAAATAACATTTCGCATAAACAAACTTTTTAAAAAAAATTTTGTAACACTGATTTTTTAATATTTTATTTTTAGCCATTCATAAGATGATGGGTTACAGTCCTCAGAATTCTTGCATTTCCTAGCAATTACATCTAGCTAAAACTGCCCCATAGTGGTCACTCATCAGCTAATGAGTCCACACAATCTCTTTGGGAGGGAGTTATCACCATCACATGCTTGTGTGTGCACGATTCAGTAGATGTTTCACTAGTATATGGATTGTCCTAGAGATAAAAAAACTGGTTTAAAGAGCAACTCCAGTGTTGTAGTTGTTGAAGTTCTACCTGTAATGCCTCAAATACATGTCTGAAAGAGTAGTTACAAACTTAAGGAAGTGATGACACTCTTCTAAAGAGCAGAAGTTTTGAAGAACTAGTGCAGACCTTGGTAAAATTAAAGCAAAGCTCCTAACAAGAGCATCAACAAGAATAGGAGCAGGCCTAGACAGTGTTTATTTAGTCCTTGATCATATGAAAATGTAGATTTTAATGAAATTACTCCTGGGAGTAGTTGTCTGTACATGCATGGTCAGGGCCTTCCTCTCTTACACAAATCCATCTGCTAATGAGGACTCAAGTCTTCCTACGATTTATTAAACAATTTGTTTCTTCTGTGTTTTCAGTGGCAAATATTTTTGCTAGGACATTTACAAACTGTTAACATTTCCTCCTATTTGCTGCTGCTGCTGTTGTTCATTATCTATTCTCTGTAGTGCCCACAATGTGCTGGGTTTACTCCAAGCAGAAAATGACTGTTATTGTAGCCCATAGTCCCCAGCATGTTCAGCACCCCATTGTTCCAGCCACTCTACAAGCACAGATTAAATTAACTCTCATTATGTTAACACTCAAGATCCTGTTTTCAGACTGGCTGTGCTCTCCTTCATGTGTGCAGCTAAGACTTTTAGGGTCGTATTCTGTGTTTCAGAGCACAACAGGAAACAGCCACCCAGAAACAGCCTACCCTGTTCAGTGGCTGTCTCCATTGCAGAGTGGATGTGTTAGCAGTTGATTGTTTCTTTTCCTTGGTGGTATAACCCATGCCTCCTTTGGGCCTGCTATCCAGTGTTTAAAATTACCTGTTGCTAAACCCAAAAGTTACTATTATGCAACTTGAGTGAAGGGCAATTTTTCAGTAATACCCAAGGAAGGAGTGAAAACATGGCTCCAAACCTGAATACCCAACATGAAAAGGGAAAGAATCCAAGACTCAGAAGAGTTGTAAGTTAATTCACAAAGATCTTTCATTGAAGGGCAAAGAACACATTGGCCATCGTCCACCCCAGTGCTCTGTTGCCCCACCTCCCTCCCACACACACAGTTCTTATCTAAGTGGCAGCCCCCTGCCCTGAGTTCTAGTAACTAGTTAACCAGACAGCAAAAGCTTTATAGGGTTAATCTATGGCACAATCTATCCCCTGCCCCATCTTCCCTTCTGGGCCCTCTTTAGAGTTCTGAGAGGGAGCTTTGGTCTAAGCATTTCCCTTGCAAGATGGTCCTGTGCAAATGCTGAAGTCAGTATTGTGGTTGTCATCAGTGCAGTGAGGGACAAAGGTGCTCTCTGGCAGAGTAGAAGATGCAACTGCTGGAATCCACGTTTGTAATTATTTCTTTACTGCTGCTTTCCACTGGATACAGCTCAGGAGAGGTGGAAAATTTGGTCTGTAGGCAGTGCCCTGTCCTGAGGACTATTGGGTTTTTGAAAGAGAACTGCTGAGGGTACTACTTGTTGAGGAGCTGCAGGAAAAGTGTTACTCGTGGCAGCAGTGCAGGATTTTTTTCAATGAGCAAAAGGTCAAGGGAGAGGTTAGTCTTCATGAAGCTGGTAATTTTTTCAGGAGTGAGGTACCTAAAGAAAACAGAGTGAGGAGTGAGAAAGAGCTGGTGAGGGGTGTATTGGGAAGAACAGGAAGTAACTGTGGAATTACCATGGGAGAAAAAGAGAAGACAAAGGAAAGCACTGAGGATCCTAAACTGAAACCAGAGCTCAGGTTAATGGGACAACATGCCAGACCCCCTGTGGTGATGGAGGTGTGTGGTCTGAGTGAGAGCAGGGAGGGGGTGCAGCACTCTCTGGCTGCTGTGTGGGGGTAGAAGCACAGACATCTGATTAAAAGGCCAGTCTGGGGTTCCTGGTTTTGTTCTTGGCTCTGCCCTTTATTTGTAAGTGTGCAATCAGCCATGGAAGAGGCAGTCACTTTGCCTCCAATTGCTGCTCTATAATGCTTTCCGAGTTCATGCATCCCAAGCCTGGAGGATGAGACACAGCTTCAGTCCAGGAGCCATCCCAGGGTGTTTTGGGAAGGGTTTGTAATGGACACCTGGAGGCAGCACTTTCACAGCATGGCTGCAAATCCAGCTGCGGGGTATTCCTGTCAGAACAGCAAAACACCTTCGGCAGAGCTGGCTTTCGTGGCCTGGACTGAGCCTGAGAAGGGATTTTACAGCCCTGATTTGGTTCACAGTGTAGGTCCACAGGCAATGGTGTGCCCAGTGCTGGGTCATGCATTGCAGTGGAGGGGGCAGGGAAGAGGACTGAGTAGCCAAGGTGTAAACATCGCAGACTGGCGTGATCAAAGAGATCAACCACTGCATCAAGCAAGTCTGCTGGGCTATTAACGAACGGGTGCCAATAGCTTGTTCAATGTTAAGATAATAGTTTCATTCACAACAGTCAGGATCACTCGCTTAGATGTGATATTGTACCATTCCTGTTAGTGGTTTCATTGCATAATTCCTAGCCTCAAGCCTCTGCCACTTTATGTGAATACCTGCTTAGTTCTGAGTATACTGAAAGGTCTCTTTGTTTCCCTTGTAGCCATGCCTCTGCCGCCTCTCAATCTAACTGTAAGCCAAGTCACCAGCAGCAATGCCAGCGTGGTCTGGGTGCCAGGATTTGATGGCCACGCACCCCTCCACTCTTGCACTCTTCAGGTATGGCCCCTCTGCACTCCCCCAACCCTGCATGTAGAATGGGACTCCCCGAGCCACAACACTGCTTAGGCCAACTTCTGCTGTCTTTATTTTATAGCAGTGTCTGAATTCTTTATCCACAGTTTCAAAACATGGAAACTTAAGAGGATGCAACTCAGAGCATAAATAGGTGCCAAACAGCTGGGCCAGTTTGGAGCATGAGGTGTCCAGTTGAGAATTTGAGACTGGCTCCATTATCCCTTCTGGCAGGTTATCCCATCGGTTGCTCTGTGGCAGCTACTCCATGCAGAGTCATACGCTGCAGCACATGTGAACACACATGTGTCCTTGGATGGCTGCAGGGTGCTCACAGCATGAAGGAGCTGGCCCTGGGTAACTTGGTCCACTGCAGTGGCCTATGACTCCCATGCCAGCTCAGTCCTGTGCTCTGCAGTGCCAGAGGAAATGCTTGGATCTGAACATGCTGCTGAGTCCAAGGGTTGAAGAACTTGCAAAGTATAGGATGTGGTAGAGGAAAAGTGGGGATTATGGAGACAGGACACAGACCGGGCTTTTTTATACAAAGTCAGGCCTGTTTTTATGTTTCTGAGTAATTTTACACCCTGCCTGTAAATCTTGATTGGTTTTCCATTGTCAAAGACCAATTCTGCACAGAAAATCAAGGGCGATAATAAATATTCTCTAGTTGTACCAGATGCTGAGTACTCAACATCTCTGAAAAACTGGTCTGCTTCTTTAGGTTCCTGGGAACAGTGGTTTGTGTCCAACTTCAAGCAGAGTTAGTTTCTAACTTTGCACACTTAACTGTAAAATCAGATCAAACAGCTGGTAACCAAGTGTCAGAAAGAAATGGTAATTCCTGAAGCAGGCCATGCAATCACAGCTAGGCACATTCCCCATGGATTTATCTGCCAGGTGTGAATATTGGGCTCCTGTGCTTTCCCTGCCTGATTACAGCAGCAATGTGAGCTGGAGTGGAATTTCTATGGGATGTTGCCAACTATGTTAGGAGGATTAAAACAAGGTATGCTGGAAGCAGCCTAGCTAATTTACTTGCAGTCCTCTTTTTATCTGGGGAGGAAACCAGAGATTTCATGCTCTGATGTTTATTTCCTTTCATAAGTAAAAGAAAACATCATCTTGTTCTAACTGACTGGCAGAAAGAAGGCCTGAATGTAGCTGGCCCCAGTCTCTGGGTTTTGTTGCTGCCTCTGTTCTTTTTGAAAATGGTTTTCTTCCTCTGATTTACAATGCGAGTATCTCCAGTGGGAACAGCCTCTTCTCTCTGGCTCGCACTGCTGCAATGCTAATCACCCTGGGTTTTGAGTTCCCCCTCTCACTTTTGGCAGGGACGGGGTGGGGGGGGATGGGACATGTGGAAAAGAGGCTGAACCAGAGCAGCCCAGTTTCTGTCCACTCAGCAGTCTCTCACCACTTTTCTAAGCCTTTTCTGTTCTGTTTGGGGAAGACGAAGTTCCTGCGTTTGGATCTGGGGGCAGGGTAACTTGGCAGGAATCCTGCACCGACAGAAAGCCCTGCTTCCCCTGTCTCCCACACTGAGAGATTTTGTGAGAGACATTGACCCACATTTCCATGTGAAAATGTGCACGCTGCTGGCTCCCCATGATTACACTCAGGCTCGCAGCCTCCCAGAAAGAGAAGGGGGACTGAAACTTGGCTGAGGTTTTCTGGCTCTCAGGAGTTCTAGGGGGGGCCCTGAGAGCACTGTGTTCAGACAGGCAGGTTGCTTCTGGGGACAGCACAGTTACTAGCCCTGTACACACACTGGTGTGCTCCAGGGCATACAGAGGGCAGATGTAAGAGCCCTGACCCTTCAGCCTGTTGAACAGAAAAACTTAATCAAATTGACAGGGTTTTACTCAGAAGTCTGCTTGTTTTTGCCCTGCTTTGGATGATGCTGATAATGACAACAATACATGATTCTATTAAGGAAACTTGAGATTCTTCCTTTTTATTAGCCAAGGAAATCAGTGGGCCAGAAGTGCATGTGAGAATGAGCAAAGGGGCAGGGAGAAAGGGAGAAAGACTGTGGTATAAATTCCACCTGAGTGTTTCACTTTTGTCAGTACCCCTTGCTTTTACTCCCAGATTTGCTATCTCATATGCTCCAGAGAAGAAAGATAGGCTGAGCCTGAGATCTATGCAGTGATTTCTGCTATTGTCAGTACAAAAGCAGGAATATTGAACCCATCTGTGCACTAAAAGCACACAGTGATATCAGATTTAAATTAACATTCATATTGTTTGAAAGCTCAGATTTGGGGAAAAAAAAAAAGGGTTGCAGGAGTGGTAAAAAGTTTTCTGTTTAATTTGGAACAGCGTGGTTGAATCTAGCCACCAGCATCTACTATGTCTTTAATCCACTACAAAACTGACAATATACAAACTTCTGGAAAGGGAGTTGGGAAAAAGGTGACACCAGGCAACAGGGAAGTTGATCTACCAATTTTCATTGCCCAAATTTAGACAAGCCCCAGAATCCAGTTGCTGGCAATCAAAGCAGCAAGCACATCTAGTTGTATTTGAAGGAAATAATAATCAACTGTAGAATTTGTAACCTAGGTAAGGAAATGTTTTAAAATATGGAACCAAATTTTCAACTGGTGGAAAATTGTTGTACTGACAGAGTTAGGAGAGTGATGTCACTTAAACCAAATAAAGCTGTGGCTCATTAATCTTAGTTTGACAACTCCTTTTTCAGTATTTTAAACACTACTGGTACCATTCTTGCACATTCCTAAGCCAACCATGAAATGGATTCTTATCCCTCTGGACCTGTTAATCATATAGCTTATGGTAACAGTCTTCATTTCACTCTTGGCACAGGTAGCTGAGTCACCAGATGGCCAAGAGGTCTCCACTGAAGTCACCCCAGTGCCCCCCTTTGCCTATGGTGTGCAAGGCCTGAAGCATTCCACCAACTACAGCGTCCGTGTGCAGTGCAGCAATGAGATGGGCAGCTCCCCTTTCACTGACAGGGTTTATTTCCAGACCCTGGAGCTCGGTAAGCAAATAGCAGACAAGAACGGGAAAGCAGTTCTGAGTTTGAAAAAGAAAGTGTAACAATCTTCATTGCACTCCTCCTTGCTAGTTCTGAAATGCAGGACACATTATGCTGTCAGATGGTTTGTCCACTCTAACACGTAACAGAATAATGTGGAGTCGAATGTGAGTAACAGCAATGATGTGTGATACACAAGTTGATCCAGCCAGAGGACTTCTGCATGCTGGGCATATGTCCCATTGGCTCTCTGAGATTCTTGGGATCTCAGAAGGAAATGAGACACTGACCAATCTTATCTTCTCCACTTGAAGCAAACGTGGTGGCTTGCCAAAGTTGTTGTCTCCCCTCACGTTTACTCTTCAGGCTGACGTCAGGGAAGAGGATGAAACTGTCTTTTCAGCAGTTTTCACTGTGGATAGTGCCTTATTTTCCTGCAGAGAGTGATTGTGTTCTGTCCTGTGCTTTCAGCTCCCAGCAGCACCCCACAAAATATCCATGTCATCCAAAGAGATCCTGGTCTGATTTTGGAGTGGGAAGGTGTGGCTCCAGATGTGCTGAAAGAAAATGTCCTGGGCTACAGGCTGGAATGGATTCAGGATAATGTAACTCAGGTAACAGAAGGAGAGGGGAGCTGAGACATCTGGCAGAGAGCTGGAGAATGCTCATATTATTACATTTTTTAGGCACTAGGGTCCTTTTTTTCAGTATTCATACCAGGGGACTAGATTGCTGGCATTGCTTTTGTGTAAATGGATCTATTCTGATGCTCCATAACTCCTCAGTATTTGGCCTCAAGATTTAGGCCCCTTTCTCCATTCCTGGCATATTCACAGTTCCTTCACTTGAATACTCATCTGTAGACAGACCAGTTCTCTGACATTCTTTTTACAAGGACAATATAGAGAGAATTCAGTTCATCCATGCCTCCCTTTTTAAGGTTGTTCCAAAGGCAGCTCAGACAGTGCAAGATCTGGGATTTCTCTCACCTGGGACTGGGACTTTCTTTGCTTTCCAAACCTTAGCAGCAAAGGTGTATTTAACAAGTGAATGAGTTGTACTGTAAATCACAGAAAGAAAGTAGCAGATTCCTTTATTTCATTTATAATATGTAGGGAGTTGAAAGGACCCTGTCTAGGTAGAAGGCCTTTCATTTGTTGTTCAGCATTGACGTTTCCCAGGTATCTACTGCCTTTGAAGTTCACAGCATTTGTTATGGTTTCTTGCTTCTTAATATGTATTTATCCAGTACTTATTAATTATGAACAAGCCTGTAATTAGAGACAGCTAGGGGGAAGAAAGACTTATTTCCTTTTTTGTGTGACCCATTTCATACTAGGTCAGTGTCATTGACTTTGAATGACAATTTTTAGAGTTCCTATCGAATTTACATTGTGTCAGTCGTGACAGCCAAATCTTCATGAGTTTACTGCAATTGATGTGTATGAAGAAAATCCACAAAATTGCTGAAAAAATGTTGGCCTTGCTATCCTAACTGAAAACTGGCCGTGAAATTCAGAAGTCATTCGGGCTTTGGTCAACAAGTTAAAACAGACAAGACTCCTCCTTGGGTTGTCAGATGCTTTGCAGTATGTTAGCCACAAGAAGGAGGTGTATCTTTTAATGGCAGAAAAAAACCCCAAACCAAAACAAAAACATTTCTATAGCAAATTCCATGGGAGGATCTCAGAGGGGGAAATCACTAAACCTCCTATCTTCTGTGCACCCTGGGAAGCTATTAGCAGTTTTTGAGAAGAGAAACCCCAGATAATAGCTCAAGTTAGTGGCAAAACTGAGACTAGGATCCAAGAGTCACAACTCCCAACCTTTGTTATAGCACCAATGAAGTAGAGAGTAGTGGTCTGGTTTAGTTTTAAGGGTGATGCTTTATACTAGATTCCTTAGCCAACCATACCCGGGGCTGCATCAAAAGAAATGTGGCCAGAAGGTCAAGGGAGGTGATTTTCCTCCTCTATTCTGCTCTTGTGAAGCCCCACCTGGAGTACTGTGTCCAGTTCTGGAGCCCCCAACACAAGATGTACATGGAGCCCTTGGACTGAGTCCAGAGGAGGGCTACAAAGATGATCCAAGGGCTGGAGCACCTCTTCTGTGAAGACAGGCTGAGAGAGTTGGGGCTGTTCAGCCTGGAGAAGAGAGAAGGCTTTGGGAAGACCTTATAGTGGCCTTCCAGTACCTGAAGGGGCTTTCACTGGAGGGGGACTTTTTACAATGGCATGTAGTGGTAGGATGAGGGGTAATGGTTTTAAGCTGGTTTAAGAGGAGATTTAGGTCAGACATTAGGAAGAAATTCTTTGGTGAGACACTAGCACAGGTTGCCCAGGGTGGTTGTGGATGCCCCCTCCCTGGAAGTGTTCAAGGCCAGGTTGGATGGGGCTCAGAGCAACCTGTTCAAGTAGGAGGTGTCCCTGCCCTTGGCAGGAGGGCTGGAACTAGATGATCTTTAAGATGCCTTCAAACCCAAGCCATTCTATGATTCCACGATTGAGGCAGTTTACAGTTTGTTGCCATTTGCTCTCAGGGGGAGATGATCGTACAGGATACAAAAGCTAATCTCACAACGTGGAATCCTCTCAAAGACCTCATCATCAGAGTGTGTGTGCTGAACTCTGCAGGATGTGGGCCCTGGAGTGACCTCTTCCTGCTTGAAGCCAAAGAGGTCATGGGTAAGTGTCCACTGTCTTCCCTTCACTTTGGAGAAAAAAGTCAGAAGTGCTGGGACTGTTTTTCTCTGACTCTTCTCCTTTTGGTGTTTACAGCTGACTGAGTCATGTGGCTTTATGCAACATCACACTTCTACAAGCAGAGTAGAAATTAAATAATTTTTAAAGAACTGGTATAAACAAAACAGCTTCTGTCTTCTTTAACAGGCTTTTGCTGTGCTTAGTGCAGAGCAGAGTAAGGGGAGACAATATAAAAAATGTAGATGAAGGTTTGAAGTGCTTCATTTAGACTTAGGCCACCCACATTTACAAGAGTAAATGTGACAGAAAACTCCTCTAACATAGGTTCTCTTCTTTGATTTAATTTGAAGCCATTCCTGACTAATTTCAGTTGAGCCTGCTTTAAACCATGTCCACGTAGGGTTTTGTAATGCTTTTGAACTGAACATGTTTATATTAATACAATTTAGCTCTCTCCATGGAAAAGTGGAGCTCCTGGTAGAAGAGGGAGATGATGGTACAGAATCTGTCCTGTGCACCTGGCACCACGTGGAAGGGTTTTTTGAAGGCAAAGAACATATGTGTGTGGAGTGCATTCCTGATGATACAGAGCATTTAGGCTTATCTGTGCTGGTTTGCTTGCTGCTTGTTTTTCACAGTGAACAGGAAACAGGGGTCAGGCTATGGAGAAGGACAGGATGTTATATGGGGATGTGGGTAGAAAGGAAAGAAGAATGTTGCTTGTGAAGATAACTGTAGAACAGCTAAGAGGAATAGGTTCAGAATAAAAATATATATTGGTGGACACTTACTTATATTTTAGCTTGGAGCAGAGGAGGCTGAGGGGTGACCTCATCAATGTTTACAAATAAGTTAAGGGCAAGTGTCAGGAGGATGGAGCCAGGCTTTTTACAGTGATGTCCAGTGATAGGACAAGGGGCAATGGGTGCAAACTGGAGCATAGGAGGTTCCACGTAAACATTAGAAGAAACTTCTTTACTGTGAGAGTGACAGAGCACTGGGACAGGCTGCCCAGAGAGGCTGTGGAGTCTCCTTCACTGGAGACATTCAAAACCCACCTGGATGCGTTCCCGTGTGATGTGCTCTGGGTGATCCTGCTCTGGCAGGGGGGTTGGACTGGATGATCTTTCGAGGTCCCTTCCAGCCCCTAAGGTTCCATGTCTGTGATACGAAGACAGCATTGTGTGATCATGCAAAAAATCCCACAGTCCCCTGAGGTTTTGTTCCCAGTGCCTGTGACAGGACAAGACAGCAGTTTCTAATCTCTGTTGTTGACCCCTCTGCTGCTGCTTTCTTTCCAACCCATGTGTCTTTTGAGGAGTCATGCGGACATTGATCCTTTCTGATCACTTCACACTTAGGAGTTATCACATGGGGAATCTGGAGGGGAGTTCCCAGGCAAGCAGGAGGTAGGGATAGAGGTAGAGTAACCAGGAGAGAACTGTAGCTTTACTTGCAGCAATGCATCTAATGCTGGTTTTAACCTGCATAGGACTCAGAAATACCCTTCGGCAGCCTGGCTGTCGTGGCTTGGGCCTAACAGGACAGCAAGGAACCAGCCACGTGGCCACCCACTTAACTTCCCCCCTCCCTTCCCCTTCACACACACTGGGATGGGGAGGACACGGGGCAACTAGAAGCTCGTGGGTCGAGACAAGGACAAGGAGGGTTCACTCACCATTTACAGTCCTCGCAAAACACACTCGACTTGGGGAAAAATAAAGCAGGGCTTGCATATGTTACCCCCACCCCTCCCTTCTTCCCGGGCCCAAATCCCTTTGTTCCCGGTTTCTCTCCCTCCTTCCCCCCAGCGGCACAGGGGACAGGGGATGGGGTTTAGAGTCAGTTCACAGGCTGGTGGTTCCTGCTTCTCCTTCCTCCTCAGGAAGAAGGATTCCTTACAGTCCTCCCTGCTTCCCCATGGGGTCCATCCCACGGCAGAGAGTCCTCCAGGAACCTCTCCTTCATGAGTCCTTCCCACGAGGTCTGGAGCTGCTCCAGCCTGGGCTTCCCACAGAGTCAGGGGCTGCTTCGGGAACAAACTCCCCTGGTGCTGGGGTCTTCCAAAGCTGCATAATCAGAGTCCACTGGCAGCAAGTCCCAAGTTCCCCCCTCCTAGTGCCTTCAGGGAATGTTCCACCACATTCCTGTGTGAGTGCAGGGGGCAGCCTGACATCTCACCATGGGTTGCAGGGAAACTTCTGCTTGGGCAGCTTCTTCCCCTTCTTCCTCATCAGTCTTGGGATGTCCACCTCAGCACTGCCTTTCACCTCTCCAGCACAGCTTTTTTTGCTTGCTCTCTGCTCAGGTCTTACAGCAGTTCATTCATCTCTCTGATGACCCTTGGCTACCTGAGTTGGGGGAGCTTTTTAATAGCTTATTACAGGAGCCACCATTGGGGCCCCTCTCCTGCTACTGAAACTGTACCAGAACCAGCACACTGGTTCTGAAGTCAGTGCTGGCAGTTATGTGTGAGCACACGGTTACTGCAGGATGAAAGCCCTCAGATCATTAAAAGCAGAATGAAGGAGTGTGGAGATACAGAGCTGACTCTGCTAGAGGTTGGGCACCGGCTCCATCAATTTTACTCTCCTGCTTTTTGCTGAGTTATTTTCTGTGGCAGCCAAATACAGAGACTAGTACCTGAAAGGAATAGAAGATCCCTTTGGAAAATGGCCAACACTGGCAAGAAGCCCCAGGAAATGTATATGGTTTGCATTTTACAGGGAGCTGGAATGGGATAATCCTGAAAGCACAAAATGTTTGTTGGTTTTTATTTACAAACCACTTCAAAAAAAGTAACATCAGAATTGGTGCTTGTTTTGGCTAAATGCTGTCTGAAAGCACATCTATTTCTTCACAGGCTTAACAGGCTAGAAATAAAGGTTCACTGTGGAAACACTGACAGGTCTTGAAAGCAGAGCTGCAGGAAGACTGCAGTTTTGTTTCAGGCCTGATAGAAAATACAAGTCGCTGTCCTTTCCTCGACTGGCACTGGTTGCTTTGTGTGAGAAATGCCAGGGGTGGTTTCTGCCCAGCTCCCAGTGTGGCAGTAAGGATGACTAAGCTTGTATAAACTTTAAGTCATATTTGTCATCACAGCAAAGCTAGTGGGAGCTCCACCCTGCTCATGCAGAGATCTTGTGCACTATTAACAAAGATTGTTTTAGTATTTTCAGAAACATTGTCAGTAGAAACCTCCTTTCATTGTGGAGTGAGGAACAGAGTGGTCTAGTAGCTTTTCCCTATCTGTAATCTTCTTGATGGTATGCAGTAAGACTCTTGGATTATGTTCTTTGCAAACCTTTGTGATATAAAGTCTGCTACAGAAGTAAAAGGGGTTCTCTCATCATCAAAGGACTCCTGAATACTCATTTAAGCTCATCTGATACTGCCTTCTTTCTGCTGCTTGTAGTTTTAAGGCATAAGGCAGCTGGAAAAGAGGGGTATGGGAAATGGGAGAGAGAAAGAGTTGAGGGAGGAGAGGCAACTCACTCTT
>NW_009953571.1:5284004-5295798 GCF_000747805.2 Chaetura pelagica
AGGCTGCAGTCATCCTCTCTAGCTCAGTGGCACGAGTGGGAAGCAATGATCTGTGGGAGGAGGAGAAGCAGTGAATTTCAGCACTCATTTCTGTTTCTGACACATTTGTTATAAACCGTGGGATGGGCTCCTGATTCCTAGCAGTTTAGAAACAGGGAGAAGAATTTAGTTTTATTTTGTTTTCAACCTTCCTCCTTTTGGAGGGACCCTCTGGAAGGTGACCTAAGTCCCTGCTCTCTTACCAGGCCAGCTAGCAGAGAGAGACTGGAAAAATAGGCTGAGAGAGGTTTGCCTCACCTTAGGGAGAAAGGAAACTTTATAATTAACCATCAGAGAGGATCTTTTACATAAGTGTTGTTAATTGTTTCTGCCCTGTTTGTTTGGTAGGAACAACTCAAGTGATTGGGAATTATGGAGAGGGTTGGAGTTACCTTTCATTGTACTTTAATTCCACTTCTGTTTCTGATTCCTCTCCCTCCTCATAAGCAGCCTTGAAGCCCAGGTCAAAAGGTACAGCAAGAGGGGTTGTGATAACCCAGAGCCTATAAAGCCTTCTGGGTGGGAAAAGACTGTGTGAGTCACTGAAGGAGATAAGATGCTGACAAATAGATGCTAAAGCTCTGATAATTGTTTCAAGTGGAGAAGTGCTAGTCTGCTTCTTTAAGCTCTACCTGTTTATTAGACTAACATTACTTCTTGAAAAACATGGATGATAAGGCTGGACAATGTAACTAGTAATCAAGCCTTGGAAGCCTTTTTACCTGCCAGGACTCTGCCAGTAAAGAGGTCTGATTCCTTTTCACATACATCTGTGCAGAGGTTCATCCAAATCTTGGCCATTTAACCTAACATATCTTTGAAGGACAGTTTTTGTTATAGTCTCATAACAGATAATACAATTACTTACATCATCAAAGATGTCTCTTCCTTAGGTTCTGGTAAAGCACAGTCAACTGCTGAAGGTGAGCAAGGGAGCCTGAAGATTAAGTGCTTAGGGACCTCTTACCTGTTCTTGTTTGCTGTTAGACAATTTTTGCAGTACTAAACAAAATTTGGAGATATGAGAGCTGTCCTAGATTTTAATAAACCCATTCCAATTATCATGTAATCTTTGGTAACTGTATTTGGAGAAGAGATCTTTCAGATAATTGGATTGATTTATCTGTTGTTCACCAGGCATAGATAATATTATTTTATTCATAACCGTATTGCTTATCTTTCTTCCCCACAGTTTATGCAGATTGGCAGCATCTCCATTTCCTCTGTAGGCAGTTTGCAATCAAAAGTATTCATATTCTGGGAGCAAATATTAGGCTGGAATTGGAGCCTGCATGCTGGCTAACTTATTTCTTGACTTGTGGGGCTCTTCTTAAAATTTACCTTTTCTTTGGTAGTGAGATATTGAGAAATTACAACCAACTAACAACATTGAGAAGTTGCAGCCAATACCATGTCCCACAGGGTGCTTCTCTGTGGGAGGGGTGAGAGGGGAGATTTAAATGTTTGCAGCCAGATCACCATGAATCTTGTCTTTCAGAATGTTATCTGTTTGTCATTCAGGCAGTTCTGTGTAGCCTGGTCAAGCTTCTGCTGGCTGCCTCAGACAGGGCGAGGTGACCTGCACAGAAGATGCTCCTATTAGCAACCTTTTTGCCTTGAGACTCCAGTTTAAAGTGCCCCAGCCCATGAGCTCATGTAAAGTAGTATAATCTGGAGCAGCATCTTCTACTTTCTTGAGGCTCAAAACCAAGAATAGGTTCTGATAACTGGATGCATCTGCTTTGCCTTTAATGTGTGAAACAGCTAGTTTTTCTGATGATTCACAGAGTAGCTGTTTATGCCAAATTCTACTGTACAATGCCCCACTGTGTAGAGCAGATCCTGCAGCCTGGCTTTTCCATTTAAAAGCAAAAAGAAGAAATATCCCAGTATGGTCTGTTTACCATTGTCAGTCTGTTATTTCCTGACTCATGTTTTTTCCATCTTCTAGGTGGCCAGAGACAACCTCCGTATGGGACGTCCTGGGTTCCTGTGGCGTTGGGCATTCTCACAGCCCTGGTCACAGCTGTTGCCCTGGCTCTTATTCTCCTTCGAAAAAGAAGAAAGGAAACTCGGTTTGGGTAAGGGAGGTTCTCCTTGTGCTGGTTAGAGATGTCTGCTTTCTCTTCCAGTGTGGTTTCTGACTCAGTTATTTTTCAAAAAGCATTGAGTACTTTTGGCACTTTCTTTACATAACTGTCTTTTCTTCACAATTTTGGGGGTACCCTGGATTAGAGACTAGCAGGAAAATACCCTACCTTTTCTTCAAAATGTGAACACCAAAAATATGGTAGAAAAAAATGTTATGTCATTATCTGGGCTTTGTTAGAATATAAACAAATAAACTAGATACAGGTAATTCTGTAAGTCATTGACAGTGCTGCTTAAGAGATTCAAAGAGAAAAGACCCACAAATTAATCCTCTTCTGTGCTCTTAGAGGCTGGGCCCTTTATCCCATGCTAGCTTTCAGTCTAGCAGCTGCTTGTAGCTTCCTGACTGCCCAGAACCCTCTCAATCCCCAGGAAAGCCTCCTTTCCATTACCTCTGACAGAGTCTCCCAGACCTCCTTCTCACAGCAGTATCTCTGTTTATGTGACTTCTGCAACCTGCCCCAACCTGCAGCTTCTCCCAGGGACTCTGGAGGAGGGATTCCCTTCTCTCAGAAGGCTTCCACCCCCTTTAGGTGCATCAGAAAGGCAGCATAAACCCATTATTCCTCCTCTCCAGCTACACCCTCTTTAACAAAACAGTTGTAGTATTTATATGACAAGGTGTGAGAAATCATCCCTGTTGTTCAACACACCCTCTTAGAAGTGAATGGCCCATGTAGTCATGGCCCTGTGTGTCTTTTCTGCCTTCTAGCCATGCCTTTGGCAGTGTGGTTGGCAGAGGGGATCCAGCAGTCCATTTCAGAGCTGCCAGGTCTTTCAACAGAGAGGGCCCAGAGCTCATTGAAGCAACATGTAAGTAAAACGACCTGGGTGATTCTGCCTGAGAAGCTGTGTTTGTGCATGTACTGTGCTTTCCTTTTGTTTTCCCTGAAACTGATGGCTTTGGATCAAGAACGTGGATTAATTTACAAGGAGGCTTACACACTATGGATCACAGAGGTGAAAGGCCAGAATTGCTGTTGCCATACCAATTACCTAGCACTTGCTAATTACAGCTACAGTCACTGTGTATATTAGTGCAAGGCATAAATTCACCACTCCTCTGCCCCAGTTTCACACCACAGGGACTCCTGCGACTATTACGCAACAGTGAGAGAAACATGGCTTAACAATGTTAGCAGTACAGTTTAAACTCAGTGTGCTGAGCTGTGCTACAAGCCTGAACCAACTGATCAGTCTTGGAAGGCCAGGAATTACTAACTTCTCAAACAGTCCCAGGAACAGTCAGGGTTAAGATGATCCGTTTCTGTCTCCTGGTTCAGCAATGTCGTGGCTCTCTGTAGCAGTGCTGCATGGCTGGGTTAGGATGATGCTCCAGCTTTGCTTCCCTGGTTTTAGAGGTCTTTTCATTAAATCTAGTGATCATAAACCATTGGACTTTGTTACCCTCTCAGCCAGGTACTGTGAGACTTGTACTGTACTTACAAGTCTGGGAGCCAGTCATTGAGAACTAGTGCAGCTTCATCAACTTAAATGAAGCTGTGTGAATCTAGTGTCTGTCAGTGTCCCTTCTGGTTGGATTCTGTCTTAGTGTTTTTTACAATAATTCTGTATTCCTGTTGCTTTTGGTCTGTTGAAAGGTGGTGTCATCACACCTTCTCCTTTTAGTACTGTTGGCACATTTTCTAGTGGTTGGAAGTTATTCGCCTCTCTCTTATCTGTGGGGAAGCTAAATGACATAGAAGGGAACTCTGCCTTTTTCAGGTTTTCCTGCTTACAATATGGGAATCAGATTGGGAATGGAAATTAGAGCAGGTGACTTTTGATGTTGTCACAGAATATTTAAGTATCACTCATTTGACTCTTCTGTTTTTTTGGGGTTTTTTTTGACCAGTGGAGAGTGTAGGGATCAGTGATGAGCTGAAGACAAAACTCAAAGATGTCCTCATCCAGGAGCAGCAGTTCACCTTGGGAAGAATGTTGGGCAAAGGTAAGAACCAAAACTGAACAAGGCTTTATATTGGAAGTCCCACTTGTGTTACCTTTACTGTTGAGCAGGGAGAAACAATTATAAGCAGCCTGTTTTCTCTCCTTCTGCTTGTAGATGAGAATTTACATTGAACTTTCCCTTCCACCGGGATAAAACATTTCAAAGGTTTAGCATAACTAAGAGGATATTGGCTGAGCCATTCCTATAATATGGCTCTACAGAGTCATGAACTGCAGCCTATGCTCAGCTTTCCTAAGTATTGTTGATTCACTGGTGTGTGAATTTCAGAGAGTCAAACAAAGAAATACTCAGTTAAACTTCTGCTCTTTTGTAATAAGTGTTGCTACAGAATTCCTTCCATTTGCATAAGCATGCGTCAAATATTAAACAGGCTGAGACAATACAGAGACAGAGATTATCTACCTCAAACACTTTGACCCCTCATAAAAAATGTTCATTCAGTTTCAGACATTCTCAACCTTTGGGATAGTTTGACTCAAGATTGTTGTTTGGGCTCTTATAGAGGCACATTTGGAACAGGTACAGAATTTTGCTGACATTTGTCCTTATGCATTCAGGTACTTAGGAACTTTTCTGTCTGTGGATCTCCATCTGAATCTTCCACACAGGCACTCTTAACATTTCTTGGAGGTTTTCAGGTCTGGAGGGATGGCCAGAGTAAAGGTGGAATGCTTCTCCCTTAGCTTTAGCTAAAAGATTGACCCAGAAACTCTTGTGAGGAAATGTGGTTTTGAATTTAGGTTTCCCAAATGGCAGGTCAGTGTCAATCTCTAGAAATAAGTAAAAACATGTAATGATAAAGCAAATAACTAAGAGACAAGCGTAAGTCAAGGATCATAAACAAAAGGAAGCTGAAGTGTTTGGCTTCCTTTTTCTTTATAAAACTAGTTTTACTCAAGTTTTCTCTGACTGTTTCCCAGTGAGAACGTTCTTCCGCTTCATCCCTCCCAGAACAAATGCGTTTCTTTCAGAGCAGGAAGATGACCTTCCTGCAGGAGTGGTCCCAGAGGACTTAACAATGCTAAGTAATTAAGCAGCTGTGTCACCTGTTTGTGTTACCTCTTGGCCAGTTTCTGGGATCCTGCTTCAACCTGTATGGGCTGTCCCCATGACAGCTAAAAACCTGGAAATCAGGCTGTGGGTGCAGGGTGTGGGGATGGCCTTGGTGGGAAGATGTGAGTTTGTAGTATCTGGCCTGTAGTGTGAGCCCCATTCCCCAACCCCACTGTCAGCATACAAATCATTAAATGGTTTGACTGTATTATCTTGAGCTCTGTGGACACTGCAGCTGAGCAACAGCTCATAATGTGGAAGCAGTACAAGATGCTTTTGCTCCTTCCTGTTTTCCTCTTTTGTGGTCAGATCCACTGCTTCTGGTTATTGTGAAATAAGCATGTGCCATAATCCTTTTGGGGTAGGTGTCCTGAGTGCCGTATTTTGTTTCCTTCTTTGTACTACCACAATTCCTCAAACTAGTGCATTTTGGGTGGGTTAACCAATTACAAATTAGGGAGAGTAAATCTAGAGCCAGATCTAATACAAAGAGGCTGTTATGCTGTGGTATAAAGCCACATCAGGCTAAAATAATTTGGAGAGGGCTTGGCCCATTGCATTTCCTCTTATCTCCTTTAGAAAACACACCAGGGTAAACCTTCCCTATGTGAATTAGCATATCATGCACACACAAGTAGGTGTTGTATATTTTGTCTGGTCAGCTGTGATTCATACAAGTAATTCCGTGAGTTTTGAGAGATAAAGCCTGATGGTGTGCCAAATGGTTGAGTCCTGGCAGCATTTCTCAGCTCTATTGGCTGTCAGCACTGAGAGGTTCTTCAGCCAACCATCTACTCACTGCTCCAGCTAATATTTCCCTCTCTGACCAGAGCCTCGCTCAGCCACATCCCTCATGATATGGCTTCCCCAGAAACGTCTGCCTGAGATCCCAGCTTGTATATACTCTGGCTCTGCATTGTCTGTCTGGTGGAGAGGATTGCTTTCTTTCCCTCTTGTTTTCCTTTGCCTTCTGGACTGCCAGCACAGTGGCCTTTGTCAACTTCTAGTGTTGCCTCTCCCAGGCACACATGTGCTGAAAGCTGCTAAAGGGAACTGCAGAATGGAAAACTAAGCTGGTAGCTGTATTTCTTTTGGTTATTCAGCTTCTTTGCTGTGAATCCTAGAGTGAACCTGCTGTGAATCATACTTTCTTCACAAGAAGCTGTTCCCTCACTGCCTGCTCTGATCATTTCTCAGGAGAGTTTGGGTCAGTTCGGGAGGCATTACTGAAGTTAGATGATGGCTCTTTCCAGAAAGTGGCTGTGAAGATGCTGAAAGGTAAGTAATAGCCAAAGTACCCAAAGTACTTAAGAGAATTTGGGAAGATTAAATGCTACCTGTCCTTTTCTCCAGCAAACATCCCCTGATGCTCATTACTCCTCTCTGAGCTTCCCACCCAGCCACATAAACCCATGTTGTCTCCCGTCCCTTTCATGTCAATCTTTTTGTAGTCGAAGCTCTTCAGGGAAGGACCCATATCACCTTAGTTGCTTGTACAGCACTTAGCACGTGGTGATTGCAACCAAAACCAAGTCACAGCTACAGCTTCTGTGTATAGAGGATCTTGTTCAGTTTCTTGATTCAACACAGCACTACATCACGTGGCATAAACAGCTGAGATAGGTCTGCTTTGCCATAATAATTCAGCAGTGAAAGATAGTGTCCCTCCAAGGGTGTATCCTAGAATAAACAGAAGAGTGTTTGGGCTGAATGCAGCAACTCAAGTTAACTCATCTCAGTCAGGCATATTTGAGCAAGTAGTCTAACTCCCTTCTGATTTGTCGTTTGGTGAGTGTACATAACAAGGGCAACTAATACATTTATCAGGCAGAAGTCTGTAACAAGAAGAGCAATTAATAGGTAGGTATAAGTCAAAGCGAGTGCGTGCATATATGTGTGTGTGTGTGTGTATGTGTTAACCTATGTTATTTCACTCCTGTTGCCTGTAAGGCAAAAATTAACTGTGACTTGACTTAAAGCAGAGTCACATTAACTTATCTCTGGAGCTGAGTTTGGCTGCCACAGAATACCAGTTAGTGCTAAATACACTAATAGCACATTAGTGTAAATTCCATCATTGTCTCCAGTTTCATCAGTAATTCTAATAGTTTGCAAGCTGTTTTGTGTACTCAGACTGTCAGGCATCTTACTTGGGAACTCTCTGTCACCTTCCAGAGGCACCTTCCTTTCTCCATTGACTATAAAAGGGAATCTGCTTTTGTCTTCTGAATTGTATTTATATTACTTGCCTAAAGCAGATAAATGTGAATGCTTCCCAAAAGGTCTAAGTCTGGTCTTGCAGCAGGACTGGAGGACTTCTGCTAAATTCAGCAGCAGCAGTGGAAGGAAGTAGTCCACTGGGCTAATTATTGATTACATTGATATACTTCCATAAATCTGTAATAATAGCAATGAGAAATAATTTACTTCAAATTTATGCTGATGTGTGTCACTGCTGAATTTGGTCCGAGCTCTCCCGTAGTGTGGCTATTTTAAGAAAACTTAGCTCTAGCATCTTAGAAGATTCAGTCATGCTAAAGGACATAAAAGTGTTGATCTGTCATGGCACCCTCATCAGAGAAGAATTAGGGTCTGCTGTGCCTGCCAGGGGCTCCAGGCCATCTTCTCAGTTCTAATATTTTATTTAATTTTTTATGACATCCTCTCTCCCCAACATTGTAGTTAAGGTCCTTTCAGCTTATTAGTTCTTTCATCTTTAATGCATGCATGATTTCCTTGGCTTCCAAGGGAAGTCCTTACTGAGAAGAGAGCTGGGTCTTTACTCTGCCAAGAGTCAATATGCCAGATGTCCCTGATGTGTGCTTACTGCCACCCATCCCAGAAGAAAGTGTCACGCTCTGCTTTGTTGTAAACTGGTTCATCTAGATGTAGTTCTGAGGATGTGCTGTGCCACAAAGAGCAAGCTTCTAATAATCATTAACTGTCAAGTCCCTTGGAGCAGCTCACAAAGGAGGAAAACTTACAGGCACATTTTTTTTCCAGCTGACATCTTCACTTCAACTGACATTGAGGAGTTCCTGCGAGAGGCTGCATGTATGAAGGAGTTCGATCACCCACATGTCACTAAACTGATTGGTAAGGCAGCACTGCTGCTTGTGGTGCCACCGAGCACCTCCCAGCTCCAAACAACCCCACACAGCCTCAGGTACACACCCCCACTGCACTGTTAGTGCAGACACCTCTGTGCTGCCCCAGTCCTGCATAAATCCGTCTTGCTGCTTCCCAGGGCTAAAGGGAACTGGAGCGTGTGTAAGTGCTGGCAACACTTGCCCCCATACATCAGCAATAACCATCTCTTAGGTGAGCCATTTCTTTAGTTCTTGCAAACACTACAGAGAGAATCTAGGTGGCTGAGAAATGTCTGAGCTGCTGTGAAATGTGGGCAGGTGGTTCAGCAGACAAATAGAGGGAGAGGAGATTGTGCCTTTCCAAAGTACTGGGTAAGAAGCAAAACATTCATAAATGTGCACTTTAGGACATGGGAGATTTCCAGAATCTGGAGGCTGTTCTGCAGATCTTGTGGTTTGGGGCTGTCTGTTCTGGAGACATCCTAGGAACATTTATAGCCAGTCACAGAATTACCTTGGTTGGAAAAGATTTTCAAGATCATAGAGTCCAATCACTAACCTAACACTGACAAGCCCTTAATTAAAGCATATTCCTAAGTACTATGTCTATACAACTCTTAAATACCTCCAGGGATGGTGACTCCACCACTGTCCTGGGCAGCTTGTTCCAATGCCTGATAACCCTTTTGGTGAACAAATTCTTCCTAATATCCAATCTAAACCTCCTTTGGCTCAACTTGTGGCCATTACCTCTTGTCCCACCAATTGTAATTTAATTGAGCAGCCCAATCCCCACCTCTTTACAACCTCCTTTAAGGTAGCTGTAGAGAGCAAGATCTCCCCTCAGCCTCCTTTTCTCTAGGCTAAACAACCCCAGTTCCCTCAGATGCTCCTTATAAGACAAACGCTCCAAATCCCTTCATCAGCTTTGTTGCCCTTCTTTGGACACGCTCTAGTAGTTCAGTGTCCTTTCTGTAGTGAGGGGCCCAAACTGAACACAGTCCTCAAGGTGCAGCCCCACCAGTGCAGGGGTAAGATCACGTCCTCACCAATACAGGGGTAAGATCATGTCCCTGGTCCTGCTGGCCACTCTGTACAGGCCAGGATGCCATTGGCCTTCTTGGCCATCTGGCACACTGCTGGCTCATGCTCAAGTCCTGCAAGGAGAGCTGAGAGCCACTGAGCACTTAGTACTGCATGTGGGTTAGAGGTATTTTAACACCTCCTGGCACAAAGCCATGCAAAGGAGTTTGGAGCATGGAACTGACCCACCAAAAAGTTTTCCTCCAGCTTTGTAAAAGAAAGGCACAGCAGTCTGCAAGATCTCCCTTGGGACTGATTGCTAAAACCCCTTTTGCTGTGTGTGTCCTTGTTAGGAGTCAGTCTGCGGAGCCGTCCCAAGGGCCGTCTTCCAATTCCCATGGTGATCCTGCCCTTCATGAAGCATGGAGACCTTCATGCTTTTCTGCTGATGTCACGGATTGGGGAAAACCCTTTTGTAAGTCTGTCTTGCTGTAGGATTTCTTCTGGGAGGCTATAGGTTTTGTATGGGAGAAAGTTATGGGATGTGATGTTGAAGTATTTAATTCCATGCATGTTGAGGACTATTATGTCCCGTTCCTATATCCCCCACCCCTGCTCAGTAATCTGGCAGCAATTCTTGCAGTTTTTCCATACACCAGGAACACAACTTAAACTGTTGCTTCTTTCAGAACTTGCCTGTTCAGACCCTCCTGAAGTTCATGATTGACATTGCCAGTGGGATGGAGTACTTGAGCTCAAAGAATTTCATACACAGGGACCTTGCAGCTCGAAACTGCATGTAAGTGACCCACAAGTTTTCAGAGGAAAGAAGGATGGGAGTGGGTGACAGAGGGATTAGAACCCTTTTATGTGACAGAAGTGAGAAGGAATCCTGTCTGAGGGTGTTGGTCCTTGCATTAAAGTGACTGCAGGCATAGGGGAGCCATGGGGTAGGGGAGTGTGGTGGTGGTGGTGGGAGGGCAAGGGGGCAACTCCTAATGTCCCACTGAGCTTCCAAATTGACTGTGTTTATAAGAAACGTTTCCATCACTGGTCTGCACATGTATTTTCATAGAGCTGATTACAGTATGTGTTTGCAATTAGTCATTCTTATGGCTGTGTGTCAGCGTGGGCTACTTGTTCCAGGATATAATGTAACCAACTGGAGAGAATGGGTTTGGCTGTGTTAGGAGAAAGGAACTTTCATTGTAGCCTGAAATGTTTTTTTCTTGTATCTATTTTGAGGATGAGATTGTAACCATATAAGAAGTGTAGAATTTCCCTGGAAGCTTGTAAAGAATGGCTTCTGTGGAGAATGCCTTTGGAAAATAATTGCATGGTGAACACACTGTATGATCCCAAGTTGCTGTTCTTTTACCCAAACTGCCTTGCCTGCTTTGAAGGAAATAAAAGTCCTTATTTTATTCTTTCCCCTCGGCTTCTTCCCTGAGAACAGAGTAAGGAACAACCCATTCTGGCAGACAGAACTCTGCTTCTGAAAAAACCCACGACAAGTGGTAAAATCCACAATGAGACAGATTTCCAAAGGCATTTGAGTGTCCAGATGTACAGACAGGAGCCTGATAGTCATAATGAAAGATGATGGGTTAGCCTGCTTTGACATTTATGAGAAACACATACTGATTTACTATTTTTAAACATGTAAAAAACACAGACTTCCTTCAGAGGAAGCTGAATGCCTTTTTAATCAGATCATCTGGGAAAAGCAGGGAGTCCTTTATGAGACCTGGGAGCATGAAGTCTTTGTGGGCTTCACTTTCACTGTCTACCAACATGTCTAGGTTTAATTGGGTGACAGCAATTCAGACCATTAACCAGGCCCGGAGAGAAGATCTTGCAGATCTAGTTTGACCAGTAGTAATAAGCAGTCTAGGGAAGCACCTCTGTTTTTTGATTGCTGATACAGGTGTACGCCTTAGTGGTAGCAATGAGCACTGCAGGTGTCCTCTGTTGATCTTGGAAACTGTAGACAGTATCTGAGTTCACTTTGGCTGCCAGAGTAGACCATCTGAGCATGGCTATTTCCTTACTTCCCTAGTCCTAATTATCTCCCTATTAGTCTCAAAGAACTGGTTTGAGACCACTGAATTATTTCACTTTGGTCATTAAGTAAATGAAGTCATTATCCTTCTGAGGAATACTTGGTGAATGATATACCTTAGTTCCTTCTCCAGACAAGGATATACGTCTTTTTTTGCCTGAGGTGGCCAGTAAATGCTTTTCTCAGTCATTAAAACTTTCTTTTAGGTTGGATGAGAACATGAACGTGAGTGTTGCAGACTTTGGGCTGTCTAAGAAAATCTACAGTGGAGACTACTACCGCCAGGGCTGTGCTTCCAAGCTGCCAGTGAAGTGGCTTGCTCTGGAGAGTCTGGCAGATAATCTGTACACAACACACAGTGATGTGGTGAGTTTTGCAGTGGTGCATTTGGGGGACACCTGTATT
>NW_009953571.1:5295841-5311009 GCF_000747805.2 Chaetura pelagica
GCTGAAATGGAGGAATCTTTCTGTATTCATTGGGGATGGGAAGAGGCCCTGGTGATGGGAAAAGGAGGTTGCCTTGTGTTTGAGGGACAGTGCCACCTCTGCCCAGGGGGCTTTCACAACTCAAGACTGAAGATGTGTAGAAGTAGTTTATGGCAGAAGGCAGGAACCCTTTTCCTTTTGTCCTTTAGTGCTTCATTCTCAGTGCCCATCCCCATCCCTTCCTTCACCAGTCCCCTTCTTCTCTTCTTCTCTCTTTATGCAATCTCTTCTTTCTTACTTTTATTCTTTTTCCTTTCTCTTCTGCATGACAATTTGAAGGTGACATTTGAAATGCACATAAGCCACACATTCATGGAAAGTGGCAGTGATGTTACTCCCCTTGGAGAGTGAGGCTAAACCTGCTAATCTGAAATTTTTCTTCCTTTTTTTTTATCTTGCATTTTTATTTTGATGCTTCCTCCCCTCTTTCTTGCTGCCTTATGATCTGTTTTCACACTGGTTTTGCCCTTTGGACATGTGGAATTGCCTTGCTAGTTACCTGTGTCACAGTGTCCCTGAAGATGTCACCAAGAGCACCTCTAAGTCAGCTGCTGTGCTGTCCAGTGATTGCTGTAACCACTGCAGACAGTGGTTAGTGATCACTAGTTCAGCCAGTTTTGGACAGGGTTTTGCTTAGGGTAAAAAATAATTATTTTTTACACCTAACAAACCTTGCAGTTAAGATTTAAATATACAAGTATGACTGTTGCAGTGCAAAGTACAAATGAACGGGAGCCCTTAGTGGTTTGTTCCTTGCCTTGGCTAAGCTCTGCTTTCATGTGTGCCTGTACATTTCACGTAAGCCAGAATCTGGCTCAGTGAATTAAGCACCTATTTGGCAGCCCCAAACCAAAATCATCACATAGCTGTGAAGCACAAAACTGACACTTCATGCCTTAAAGAACCAGGAGCAGGAGATGCTTGGGAGAGGTCTGGTCTGCAGGTGGAAAACAGGACTAGCTCCCACATCTACCCCTGTTCCACTGCAGGATGGGGCTGAGCAGGGCCTTCAGTTGTCTCCCAAGATGATGTGTGAGCATCTGCTGGGTTATTCCTTTGTTTGCTAGCTAGAGTTTGGATAATCCTTGCATCACTGCTACTCACATGACATTACCCCAGGCTGGGGGGGTAAGCACAATCTGAGCATGCTGAACCCACCCCAGCAAGCCAGGAATTGTCTGTTCACTTGTTCTGTGTGTTGTTCCCTTTCAGTGGGCATTTGGGGTGACCATGTGGGAGATTGTGACCCGAGGGCAAACCCCTTATGCTGGCATTGAGAATGCAGAAATCTACAACTACCTCATCAGCGGGAACAGGCTAAAGCAGCCACCAGAGTGCCTGGAAGACGTGTGAGTACTTCCTTGCCCTGTTGACATGTGATTCCACGAGAAGTTTGGCTTTCTGGAAGGAAACAGGGGCAGCTGGCTGGAATGCTGATCTGAATCTACTTTCCAGTACATAGAGGCATTCACTAGAAAGTCTCTGGGTTAGCTACCAGATACTGTGTGTTGGCACCACTCCCTGAAACCTGTGGTAGCTATACAAGCAGCTAACTTGGCTCAAGGGTTTGAACATCAGCAGCTCTTAGCTTTGTGGAAACTCTTAACTGTGTTTCCAGAAACTCACTGCTCCCTACCTTCTCAGGCCAGCATCTGAGAAAAGAGATTAATTTCATGGCACACCCTGAAGGCTGAACAGAAAAGCAATCTAGCAAGACTACAAGGAAACTGGTTTGTAGAGTCAGTGACCTGCATGTGTCTTTCAAAGCTGGGCCGTTTTCAAAATTGGATCTACCACTCTCACAGAAATAGCAGGATGAAAGAAAAGAGGGCAGATATGACTATCTAAGGTTCTTAAATTACAGGTGGAAACAAAGCCAGGACAATCTTGTAGATACTGGTTTCAGACATTTTCAGACTTGCAGGAGGAAGCTGGGTAGCCCATGGAGGAGCAGGCAGCCACATGCTGCAGTCTGTGCTCCTGCCGTAGTCCTGCAGCCAAGGGCCCATTCTTGGCCAGCAGGTTACATGAAGTGTTTGCTCAGGAACCCTTGCTCCATGCAAGATGGCTGGTGTTCACTGGAGTCCCACACATGGCTCTGAGGTCCCCCAGGGAGCATCACCATAACTTCTCCCAGAATAAAAGCTTGCCTTGTCTGGACAAGGTGAAATAATTTCACTTGAGTTCCCAAGCAAGTCTCTTGTTTTCTCTGTGTCAAGAGACAAGCAAGACCTACCTAAGAGCACTGACTTTAGTCGCCTTTTCAAGCCATCCCTTTTGTGTAAAAGGGACAACATGAAGTCTGCCTTCCTCCCGCTTCTCTCCTTCTCTGTTGGTGGATTATTTCATGTGGTTTCCTTTCTCCAGCTTTTTTTCCATATAGGGAATAATCTGTACTCTTGTTACTAAAGCTGTACACTTTTATCTTCTCAGCAGTTCATTTTAACTCTTCCTGAGTTTAATTGAAAACATTGTTTTACCACTGCTTAAATTCATTATATGTCTGCATCTTGACTGCTGTGAGTAGCTTTGGTTCCAAATTGTGGATCTTGTGGCCATAGGATGTTATAGATGCCAAAAATAGAGAAGACGCTCAAAAAACCTGCTAAGCATTGAAGAAAAATCAATCAAAACTACTAAAAAGGAGCAACCTCCATTTCAAGAGGCCCTTGAGCTACAGGTTATTGAGACCTGAGAGAATTTACTAGAAGGATCTCACTACATGCTCACCCTCAGCTTATGTTCTTTCTCCAGGTGTCTGCTACTGGCCACTGTCAGAAGCAAGGTACTGGGGTAAATGTGTGATTCGGTACAGCCAGTAGTTTTCTGTCTTTCTTTCAAATGAATTTCTGCTCGTTTTCAGTGAGAGTAAAAGAAATTACTTAACTTGGTGCCACAGAACAGGAAGCTTGTATTTTAGCTGGAGGATTTAGAGTTATTTCTACTGTTTGTGAGGGATGTAAATCAGGATTAAGACAATTGAACCATAGAAGCTTTCTGTAAAACCAGTGTGAGATCAAAAGCAGTCTTGTAAAGCTGATAGCAAGCAAGGGACACAAAAAGTAAAATAAAAGCCATCACGAAATGCTCTAGTCCCCAGTAAAGGCCGTATCAGATTTTTTCCCTTTACAAGTTCAACTGAGGTTCGTTTGTCTGCAGTGTTTCTCAGCGCCAGTACTGTGCTTTGTTCCTGTTCCCTGCAAAACTGGCAAAAATAATGCCGTAGGAATGCAGCTGCCAGTCTTGTGGGTGATGCACAAAGAGGGGGAGGACAATGGCTCTGGCCATGCTCCAGCCCAGTGGGCTCTGGCCAGCAGGAGGCCAGCCAGTGCAGGCGCTGCGCTGCAAAGGCAGCCACGGGGAAGAAGAGCTCCTTGCCCCTTGCCCGAGCACAGGCCATCGGAGCCAGGGACATCTCCTCACACTGGCACTTGGGGAACAGACACTGAGGCTGCTGGTGTTTGACCACAGGAGAAACACAGCAGGACAGGGCCTGAGGCTGGTAACGTCACCGAACACATCTGCACAGGGGTGGTGCCTTTCTAGTAGAAAGGCTGTTTCAGCATTGCTCTTCCAGCAGTGAAGCAATTGTCCATTCACACAGAATCCCACAGAATCACAGAATGGTAGGGGTTGGAAGGGACCTCTGCAGGTCATCTAGTTAACTCCCCTGCCCCCGAGCAAGTTCACCTAGAGCAGGTTGCACAGGTTGGTGTCCAGGTGGGCTTTGAATGTCTCCAGAGATGGAGCCTCCACAACCTCTCTGGGCAGCCTGTTCAGTGCCCTGTCACCCTCACAATAAAGAAGTTTCACCTTATGTTTAGGTTGAACTTCTTGTGTTCCAGTTTGTGACTGTGCCTTGTCCTGCCACTGGACACTATGGAGTCTGGTCCCATCCTCCTGAGATCTCCTTTCTATCTGCTCTCCTCTAGGCTGAGCAGCCCCAGCTCTCTCAGCCTTTCATCGTCTGGTAGATGCTCCAGTCCTCTAATCCAGTCCCCTAATTAAGTCCCTACTTGAAACAAACCCGCTGTGCCTTTTTCTGGTCCAACTGGCAACCTGTTGGGCAGAAGCAGTGACACCCCTCCAATATGCCAGGAGTGCTGAGTTAACACAGTGTGTAAAAAGACTATTCTAGAAATAACTTGCACCTCCCACGGCTGGATCTCTCTTTTCTTTCTTCCTGTGTTTTATCTGCTCCAGAACTAGAATTTGGAGGGATGGCTTCAGCTGTGGCAGATGCTTCCCAGATTTATTCCCAGGATGCTTCCTGGGAATAAATTCAAAAGCCATTACTAAGTAGTGTCACACTCATGGTCCTACAGAGACAATGGAATGAGATTTTTATCAAGAAGTTCAGCATCCTTTGACAGGGCTTTTGGATTTTTTTTGCTACTGTATAAACAATTACTTTGACTAAAATGAGAATGCCTTTGAAAATGGGAAGGAACAAGGAATTAGGTCTATAATGGCTGCCCACATGCTGCCACCTGTGCTGGGCCAAAGCCAATAGTTTTTGGGGAAAGTATCTGTGCTTTTTAAGCTGCACTGTGCTGAGCCCCTGCTCAGAGATGCAGGGGGTGGCTGCTCTGCTTCTCAGTGCTCGTCTCCCTCTCTTTTGCAGCTACGATCTCATGTGCAGTTGTTGGCATCCTGAGCCCAAGCTGCGCCCCAGCTTTGGAGTGCTCCGGTCCCAGCTGGAAATGATTCGGGGAAGGATGTCCACACTCTCTTCCAGTCAAGATCCTCTCTATGTCAACATTGGGAAGGATGAAGAGGTGTCTGCAAGTGACCCTCCCCTGCATGCTTCCTTTGGAAACATGGACGGTGAAGAGACCGTTGTTGGGGCAGCTGCTGCTGTCACAAGTGACTATCGCTACATCATGAGCCCCTTGTGCCTTGGAGATGAAGGTGAAAGGCATCCAGATGGGCAGGAAGGGGAGGACAAAAGCCTTCTGTATGAACTGGAGAGAGAAGGAGAGAAAAGTTGTTAGCCTGTACATAGCAGTGACAGTTTCCTTGGGACAGGATGTGAGCAGCCACGGTGCCATGTCGCCTGGGGCTCTGATGCCGGATTTGGGATGGCTTTGAACAGCACTGGCCAAAGCTCTTGGGCAGCTTTTGTAGCTTCCACCACTTGTGTGGGCTGCAGTGGCGGATGGCTTGGAAGGACCACAACCCCAACAGCCCCTTGGATTTGGGGGAGGAGGGCAGTAGGGTTACAGCTTGATTGTGTCCGGCTGAAAGGAGTTCAAAGCTGAGGTGGGCAGCTAAGTCTATGCTCTGCTCCTTCCCACTGACTGCTGGAGTAGAGCTGAATACACCTTCTGTTCAGTCAGTGTTTGCTCTTGTGTAGATGTTGTCTTCAATCCTGGCTGCGTGACTTTGGGACTGGTACCTCTGAAAACACTAGCGGGTATTTGCACTGTCATTCATGACAAGAGGGCAAAACTCCCCTTGTGTTCACTCAGCAGTGCTGCCTAGACTTGTTGCCTACCTCAGTGGTTCTCAAACTGATCTGCAGATCTGCTTCTACCCAGCACTGAATTTTAACCTCTGGCTTATTTCATGCAGTGACACTTGCTGCTTCCTCAGTCTGGGGCTCTTTTACGAGTTTCAGATGTTTTGGTGAGCAGTGAAACTAGAAAAAATGAAAATCCAGCATCTCTCTTCACCTCACGTACCTCTTTTATGTCTTTCTCTTCTGTTTGATGCCAATTCAGGCCCAACCAGACTAGCAGCTGGCATTAAAATGCAAAAGGAGGGAGAGCAGCTGGCATGTGTGAGGACAGACTCCAACTTCAAAGGGATGGAAAGGAAACAAGGTAGAGAGGACTTAACAGCAGTACTGGAAACAGTGCTAGTAATGCTGGAGTGCAGCCCTCCAGGAGAGGGACTAGACAGCTAGGTTACAGAATGGCAGACTCTCTTCGGTTTCAGCAGGAGCAGGATTCCGTATTTCCTTTTAAATAGGATTTGTTTAATCTTTAACAATCCTATGAGTTTTTCAAATAGCCAAGTGCTGTAGCTGCTGTAGTGAAGGTGTGTAATCGGTTTTGGGAAGGTGTGTGCCTTGAGGGGGAAGGGATCACCTGAAAGATCTCCTTCTGAAGAGCATCCTCATGATGAAAAAGCTTGAGAACCACTGGCCTTCCTATTTAGGAGGTCTTCTGGCATGCTGTAAAAGCCACATCAGAACATAGACTAGTATCACTGCAGCCTTCCAGACAGGGCAAAATTAATAGTTTTGCTCTTTGGGTTTTGTTTTGTTTTCCAATCAGCATGTCTGACTCACTATAACTGCAAGCGCTTGTGTGGTTTTTAATAATTTAATATTTTACTGTAAATCAGCATTTGTTTTGTGCAGTGGTTCCCAGCAAGGAAGTGCAGTTACATCTTGCTCGACTTATCCTAAATATTCACTAGATCTTAATTTATTTTCTTTCCAGTGTGCTGAAAACTTGGCAGTATCACAAGACTGAGGATTCCACATAGCTCTTCCTCAGAAATTAATACCACAAACGTCATCACGTTGGCAAAGGTGGGACCAATAAGTTAAAGGAGATTGCTGACTTGGTATCAGAACACTCCACCCCTCAATGCTCAGTATTTGCATCTTGTGAGGTTTGGGGCTAACTACAAAATTCAGGTCCAGTTTCAGCCCCTAGTGAGAACACTTCCTAGGGAAGGGGAATTTCAGCCTGGGGCTTAGGCATTGGTCCTTTCTATAAAAAGTTTCCTACCAAACAGTGATGTCTTACAGATATCTCCAGAAGTTCAGTACAGTTTCTCAGTTGTGGATACAAACTGCATTGTCTTATACCCCAGACAGTACAGGGTTTTCTTGTAATTTAGCTGGAATGCTGCAATTGCAGGTGAGAAGTTAACTCCTAACAAAGGGTAACAGAAACCTGTGCAATGCACATTTACAGTGAGAGCAGAAGGGTATGCTTCCTGCAGCTGCCTGGGAAGTGCAGATGTACATACAGACTCTAACTTTGAGAAGCATGTCTTTAGTTTTTATGCATTTTTTAATAATAAAACATGTACTGTGTCTGAGTCCCAGCTTCTTATCTGTGGCAGAGTTTATGATGATGCTCACTGGTCGGGGTCACAGCAAATCTGTCAGCCCCAGCTAAAAGCTGCCTTTCTCCCTTCACCATTAAGCTGCTTCTTGGAGGCAGAGAACATGTTTGGCCTCACCAGGTGGGTGTTACTCTGCATTGGTCCAACCTTGAGACTGAAGGCTGAAATCTGGTGGGCATGGGCTGATGGTTCCACAAAGAGTCAGGCTCTGCAGCTATTGCTGTGTGGGAGCCTGGGGAGAATAACTTACTGGAACATGTGCTGCATCCTACCTGGGAATGCAAAACCACTGCATTAGTTCCTCCCTGAAAACTGTTGCCTGCACCTATCCAGCAGTGCTCTGTGGAAGAGAGGTTTGAAGGTGGTGGGTGAAATTCAGCTGCTGAGTCAAATGTTCTAAGTGAAACATAAAAGAGCCCCTGGATTTCCGGCTCTCAGAGAAGACAAGGTGAAGCTCACACTTCTGTTCCTCATCAGCAAACAGCACGTTGCACGCCCTCTGCCTGCCAGCTCACACAGAGAGGAAGACTGATGGTAAACGGTACCGGCACTAACTCCCATCTGCAATGCAGGAAAAATGACTTCTGAAGTACGAAGTGGCTGATGTAGTTAATATTTTAAGGTACAATTGCCCAGTGATGTCCCTTGGATCAAGTTCAAATGATGATTTAATCCTTTTGCATGCAAGCCTGGTCAGACCAGGTACAAGTGAGGTTGTGTTGTGGGTGGGAGAAGCAACACCAGAAGAAGAGCTACTGATAAAAAATGGAGGGAAGGGGATTGTAAAATGGGGACAGATGGGATGGGCTGTGAAGACAGCAAACAAGGGAGTCAGAAAGTAGAGTTTGGGAATTTTATATATGAAATCCCAGAAGAGAGAGGTCCCGACTGGGACCAGGCAGGTATCTGAGAAGGGGGCTGCCTTTTGGTAAAGGATGAGATGCTCTGGTCCAGGCCAGGTGCCCTGCAGCATGTTGCTGTTAAATTGTGGAGAGGCTGTAAGCAGCTGGCCTAGCTCTGTGTCTGCTTGGTGACAGCAGTGTGGCCATGACCCCAAGGAAGATTTAGCCTCGGTACAAACGTGAAGTCCTCTCATCCTCCCAAGCAGCAGCCCCATTCCCCGTGGTGGGACAGCTGAGGGGCACTGCTTATCTCCACCAAACCAACCTCTGTTCCACACCAGTAAGCCTGATCCCACTCCTCCTCCATCCATATGTCCCTGGGGATGGGACAGAGTCTCCTCCTTTCTAACACTGAGGCAGTGTGACCCCACAGTGCCTAACATGGGCATGGCAGAAGCTCACAGCACCATCTGTGTCATGTAGAGGTTGGTAATGTGTTAGGAGAGATGTCCCCATCAGGTCCACTGCCAGGGCTGACTGAGGGGACTTAGACCACAGGCTGCACTGGCAGATCAGCCTGTAGCTACAGGATTGCTCCAGCCCAATCAGATACCTGTGTGGCATGGGGAATAGCATGCTCAGGGCTGAAAGCCCAGCAGGTGCCTCCAGAGTGTGGAGATACCTCAGAGCTAACTCACAGCTACTCTGGGACCTGTCACCTTCCTTCCTGACCTGTGCTGGGAGGGACCTCTTGCAGTCTTGACTGAGTAATAACCCTCCCTGAAAAGAAATGTGATTATTTCTGAGTAAACATTTGAGCCTGGCTGACCAGAGAAGGGAAGAATATTTGCACATGCATATTTTCCTTATACGTATTTGCTGGCAGTATTAATTTTCCCCTAATGCTCAGACAGCCACCAGATTTTACAAATTGACATATTTTTAACTGGGGATTTTTGTGAGGGACCCTCATACAGAGTCTTAATTTTATACTGTTACTGTTAATTTTATTACCTGTTACACTCCCTTAACACAGGAAGTTGCTGCACAAACGCTTGGAGTGAAGGAAGCTTCACTTCCTGTGGATTTGCATCCCAGGGGTGATTGCAAACCTCAGGTGAGGCTTGTCCATAGTTAAGGTGCAAGAGCTTTTCTCTCAGTGGAATCTCTGGCGTTTATCATAGAATCATAGAATCTTAGGGGTTGGAAGGGACCTGAAAGATCATCCAGTCCAACCCCCCTGCCAGAGCAGGGTCACCCAGAGCACATCACACAGGAACACATCCAGGTGGGTTTTGAATGTCTCCAGTGAAGGAGACTCCACAGCCTCTCTGGGCAGCCTGTTCCAGGGCTCTGTCACTCTCACAGTAAAAAATTTTTTTCGGATATTCACCTTGAATCTCCTATGCTCCAATTTACACCCATTACCCCTTGTCCTATCACTGGTCATCACTGAGAAAAGCCTAACTCCATCTCCCTGACACTCACCCCTTACATATTTGTAAACATTGATGAGGTCACCCCTCAGTCTCCTTTTCTCCAAGCTAAAGAGACCCAGCTCCCTCAGCCTTTCCTCATAAGGGAGATGTTCCACTCCCTTCATCATCTTTGTAGCTCTGCGCTGGACTCTTTCAAGCAGTTAATACAGTTGTTGAATTTCCCTCTATGGTGAAGGTACCAGTGTGGCATTAGCAGGGTCTGCCACACACAGCCTGCTTTTGGAAAACTTGTAGGAATTTCACCATCCTTCAGACTTCAAATCTTGCCATCGCGTTTGTCTGAAATGAAGCAGTAGATTCAAAAGCCATTAGGGACAACATGCGCAGCCAGTGATCAGGAGGCCTTGTTACCATGGGAAACCGAGCTAAAAATCAATTACTTAGTCCAAGAACAGAAAAGACTGATGGACATAGTTTTTGATTGCATTTGCTCTGTCATATGAAAGGGGTTCGGCGTCAGTATGAATCAGACCTCAGTCACTGCACTGATAAATAGCGACAAAACAAAGATGATCGACTACTTGCTTACTCTAATTACTCTGTGGATCCTGCAGCTCAAGGCACACTAAGCCCAGTCATTCCCAAATGCAGTTAGGCTGGGGAAAAAGAACACCTTTTGGTCATGTTTGACAATAGGATCAAAATGAGGAGCTGGGTATTTCAGGGGCATGATTGCTGGCTCCCACCAAGCCCAGGTTTCCAGGCGGGTGCTCCGATAAGCCACCAGCCACAGCTTGGAACGTATCTAAACAGCTTTTGTTTCATCCAGTTTCTTTTCACTGGCTTAAATAGAACTGAAAGAAACATTTGACCTCAGGAAATGGACAGCATTTGTTGATTTAAACTTAGTTGAGTAGGGATTTAATGGGACTGGACTAGTTTCCAGAAGAGTCTTTATAGGAGCTGGCTCTTGCCAGACTGCACTGTGCGGGAGCAGGAATTCCTGAAGAGGAAAGAGGGTTTGCATGCAAGAATGATCTAATTTGAAATATAAGATACTGCACTACATGCTAATAAACACGTTGCCAACCAAGGTGACAAAAAAGGGGAAACTGAGAGAAGCGACGGGGCACTGGAGGGAAGGACGCTCTGTACATTGCAACATGGCAATTAGTGCAGCAAATTGAGAAGGCTGCTGCTTTCTTACTTAATAGATAAGACAAGGATCCTGGCTGCTACCCTGTCATTACCCGAGCTGCGTGGGAGACTGACTGTGGCTGCCTCGCTCCTTGTGCTGCACCAGTGAAATCCTCCGCAACAGCTACCACTGCTTGTGCCACGGGGACGTTGCCCGAGCAAGGAGCCCTTTGGTCACTCGCTGCTGCCTCTCCTTGTTTCTTCTAGCTAAACTGCCTTAAAAGAAGCTAAAAAAAAAAACCAAACAAGGTTCATGCTGCTACACGATATAAAGCCACGTGCCTCCACTAATATCAGGTAAGGTTCAGGCCTAATTGATATATTTCTCTGTATTATTTCTCTATGTTATCCCTCCTCTTGCACAAAAATACACAGATAAGCAGGAGCAAAAATATTTTGCAGACTTGTGGCTGGGTGTACGAGGAGGAAATTAGCTCTAACAGCTCTTCAGTGCCTGTGAACCTTGTACCCAAGCTGCAAGTATAAAGGCAGAAGGAGGTGCAGACTTGAGGGTTACACATGGAACCCAAACTGTTCTCTGGAATGGAACAGGCACTTCCTTGGCTCTTGCCAAAACTCAACAGTACTTAAAAAAACTTTTGTCAAATTCCCAACTTCAAGGCTTGGCACCTACTCAGCAGACAGCCATGGCAGTTCAAGACCCATCTCTCCACTATTTGTTTGCTCCCTCTCTGCTGGAATTAGGGCTCCCTGCAGCCGTGCCAGCGCTGAGGAAGGTAGCAAAGGCAGCAGACGATGCGCAGCAAAGGATGAAGCACGGGCACATGTTCCTACCAGCACTGCTGTGGGGGTGGAAATCTCTGGCAGAGCAAACAGCCGGTGGCTTCTCACACTCCCTCCCCCCTGTCTGATTCACTCCAGCTTGTCTGCCAACACTACCAATTACTCCGAGGCACTCTCATTGAAGCTGATAGGCTGGGCTGTACCTCAGGCAACGATGGGCCGCGCTGCGTGAAATATTCCTCATGTTTTCCACCTATTGATAAAATCACTCTGGGTCACCACTGAAATTGCTCATGGCTGCTGCCCTGCCAGCAGGTCAATTTTCCTGCAGGCATCATCAGGCAAGGATCCAAATGAAAGGAGCTAGACCTATTTATAGCAGAACATAGTATAGCTCGATATTTCTCCTTTTCTCTCTCAGTATACTCTGGGATGTATTGCCAGTCTGCTGAGCTCTGTAAAGCTGTAGTGCTGGAACTGAAGACAACATTTGGCCCATGGGGACTTTATTTGGGGATTTATGCTCTCGCATTCATCCATCATTGTCTCAGTGGAGCAGACCTTTTCTCAGAGGCCTCCTGCACGGCAGGCCTGATATTAGTGTAAATCCGTGAGTTCTGTGGCATGGAAACAACGTAACAGACAGAAGGACATAGCCTGTCATCTGAAAATGCACCCAGCCTGCCTTTATACCCTGATCTGACCTTTCTTGGGTGAAGATGATGGTGAGATGTTGTCGGTTTTCCTCCTTGTGCCTGTTCAGCCACTGAAGTGTGACTTAGCCCTGTTGTTGATGGTACCACAGCAGGGCAATGCTTGGGCCTGCTTGGACCTGTCACAAGGCTGGCCAGAGTTCAACATCATGCTTTACAACTTGCATGTTTCTAGACTAATTTCTGCTGGCATCAGAAATCTGTGAATGCAGAAAATCTGCACTTGCCTTTGTTATGGGAAGGCACTAAACTTCCATGAAAAAAAAAAATTAATGGATTTATTTTCTCAGTAAACATCTTACAAATGGTCTGGACAACAGTTTTACTGGAAGTGAGACTGGTAAATTAAAAAAAAATAATAATTAAAAAATGTTCTTAGCCCAACATTATTGTGAATGTGAGTAAAATCCTTAAGAAGAGGCTTTCTGTGGTCTTCCCATGCATTAGCCCAGCAGGGTGTGCCTCTGTCTCCCCCCCAGTTCTATTTTGCTGGACCTTGCTATTGCAGATGGAAACAAGGCACTGCCTTGTTTTCACCAGGGATGGTGGAAGAGCACAACATACCTTTCCCTCGAAGGGATGTCTGAGATCAAATTCACTTTTGGCCCCCCAAGGTCGGCTGCAGAGGGCTGGCCAAGCAGCCAGCTCGGCTGCTTCAGTAGAGAGCCAGGGAAGTTCAGAAAGGGGGCAGCAGAGGGACGATGTGTCTGTCAGGGATATTTTTGTCTTCTGCATCTCGACGTTCGTGTCTTTCAGAAACACCAGTCTCCTCTCCTACAGCAGGCATTGGAATGGCTCTAGGGACTTAGCTGACACCAGACTTTGTCCTGTTTTTTTAAATCCTTCACATTTCACTGTTTACATTCGTCAGAAATGGGCCCATAAAGGTTAATGAACATGGGCCCTTTGGAAAGCTGAAGATGTTCATTTAACAACCTGCAGATGTATTGGAGAAACCCTTCACGATTTACCAGAAGGTCCTACTTTCCCCCATAGCCTGCCTTTCACTTTCCCTCCCATCAGCCTGGCCACAAAATCCTATTTTTCATTATGCAAACAAAAACTATTTAAACACACCAGCTTGGCCACATTCTCCTTTATGTCTCTGCCCTGACTTGGGTGGAGAGCCACCATCCTGCCTGGTTTGGGGCAGCTCCAGAACCCACAGAAGCCCTGAGCTCCAACAGCATTTGACCCACAAGGATGCCATGAATGCCTGTCAGGATCCTTCACCTTGCCAACTGATTCCAGACCTTCCCCACCAGATCACTGAACTGTCCTGGGGGTATGGGGTGGCAGGCAGGCTCCCCCAGCCAGCCTCAGTGCTCTACTCTGTTTAGCAGTCTTGCTGGGGAATGGTGAAGAGTAATCCCACTTGTGTTTCTAAATACATGTTTTAGAGTGATTCAGCTATCAAGAGGTAGTAACAGATCGTTTAGCAAGAGAAAATTCTAGTCTCTGGCTCCGCACAGTCTGAGAGTTGGGAGATTTTCTTGGCCAGACTTCTGCTCAGTTACACGTGAGCCTGGGAAGTAACAAATGAAAAACTGGCTCCAAACTAGTAATTTTTCCTTTGCATTGACATTCAGCATACAAAACCTGACAGGATTTCTGGAGGTACAGTTGGTGAGTTCCTCTGTGAAGCCAACAGTGAAACTGACTTGGGAGAGATGCAGAAATGCCTTCGACAAGAGCCAGTGTGGAATTTGTTGCACGTTTGCTCCCTAGGATGCTTATGCAGTTTCGTGATGTGGTTGTTTATCAGCAGCATCTATGGACAAAGTGTTTATCTGGATACATTTCAGTGACATACATAGTGTGTGAACACTGGCTTTAAGTGGACACCTTAGTGTGTCCTTGCTTTGGATGAGGATGCTGCTTTCATAGTGAATGTCCTGATGGTCCCTCCTCACCATATATCAGGCAGTTTCACCTGAATCCCTCCAAAAAAAAGGAATGCACCTACTGCTTCTGTGCTGCTGAACGGCCACCAGATCTCACGCCCAGAGAGGACCTGGACTGAAGCAACCATTCCTGACCCAAATGGGTCCCACAGAAGTGGTGGGTTGCCAAAGCCAACTGCTTTAGTCTGTGAATATGCTCTGGCTGCACTACTCACTGATGCAGCTTCATTAAAGTTTCTGTGCCTCAGGTGAGATGGTGAGGGTAGGTGCTCTGCTGCCAGGTATCTAAGATGGTCTCTGGGTTATGTGCCTGACTCAGGAGTTTTATTTTTCCTTTGCATCAGCTTCTAAGGGAGGACATGTGTAGCCAAGCAGGCAGGTGCTTAGGGCAGCAGTTCTCTTCAGGTGACAAAATTGCTGATCCAGCTGCTTAGCTCTGCCAGGGCAGCACCCTTGAGGCTGTGGGACAGGGAAGAAGAGAGGCTGCCCTCATGCACAAGTGGGGCAGCTAGTGTCTTGGGCTCCCCTCCATGGGGAGAGCAAAATCTTTGCAAATGTGCAGGAGCCTCTAGATAGCCTACAACAGTGGTTTCCAACCCATCCAGCAAACCTGGAGGCCCCACTGCTTCCCTTTTGAGTGGTGCCCCAGCCCCTTCCTTTTCCCCTTCTCTCTCTTTTGCAGGAGGGACGAGCTTTATCTGCTTAACATCTCCTTCCACCAGTGTAAGGCTGGATGGAGAGGCTGCAGGGCAAGGGTATAGTCCGTGTTTTAGTGTCATTTACATCTTCAATATCGTTTGGGCCTCTCAAAGCTGCTTTAAAGGAGGTTATTGCAGCATGAGAACTACTGGCTTCACGTATCTGAGAAATCATCAGCACTTCCAACTTACAAGGAAATAATTCTGGAAGCCAGCTGGCAGCTTTGGCGTTTGCAGGAAGGTCAGCCTGGAGCACTGGAATCAGGTGCCTCAAAAACGCAGCTGCTTTTGCACCGGTTCTTCCAAATGCGGGGAAGGGCGTTTGCAGCTGCTGCTTTCCGCAGGTCTCCAGGGCAGCTCCCTGCTCCTGCGGATCAAGAGTAACCGGCGTTTTCTCCCCGAGGCTAAACCCCGCCAAGGAGCCCGTGTGTCCGGAGCAGGGAGAAGCCACCGGCAGCCGCCCAAGCCCCTCCGCCCTCCCCGGGGGCCCCATCGGCTGCGCAGTG
>NW_009953571.1:5311612-5315410 GCF_000747805.2 Chaetura pelagica
GGGGCCCCCCACCAGCGGGAAACGGCAGCACAGGAGCTGGCGGCTCCGGACCGGCAGTTTTAGCTCATCGGGGCAGGGAAAAGGAAGGGAAAAGAGCGGGCTCGGCGAGGCTCGTTGCAGCAGAAGAGCCAAAGGGATAAAACAGTTGGGAGAAAAGAGTGAGGTTGGAAAAGCAGCGCTGGGACTGGTGGTGTTTGCTGTTCCCTCAGGGAGCAATGATCTTGAGCCAGACCCCAAAAAGAGTTTGTGCCCTTTCGGAACTGGCCCACAGCGAGAAAGCCAAGTTCAAGCGTCTCAGCACAGATGCATTCTTCCCAGGAGGTTTCTGCCCTAAATAAACACGGTGCCAGGAGGGAACTGCAGCGAGAGGCGCCGCAGCACCCGAAGGAGGGAACTGCTGCCTGCGGCGTCTGCTCTGCGGAAACACAGAGGGTTTGGGGCTGAAGTGCAGTTCTGTCGCTGCCCTGCCTTCTTTGGGCCGGGGAGGGCAGCAGCTTGGGAATTCAGAGGTCGTGACTGTGCCTGTGGAGGAAAGCTGGGACGGGAAGACCCTTGTGGAGAAGGGGACTTGGCCATCTTGCAGTCTTTGGTAAAAGAGAAAGCAAGGAGCCCAGGCTCAGCGGCCCAGGCTCTTGCCTGTGTGTCCAGAGAGGTGTCTTCACCACCACCCTCTGGTGAGGAAGATGTAAGGAGGAAGGCTACTCAGGGAAGCAGTCTGGAGACCACGAGTGAGTCTGGTGGGCTTTAATTACATCTGTGAATCAAAAACAACGATAAAGGATGGGGTAGGCAGCTTCCCTTGCTCCTGCCATCTTTCCTTCCATAATTATTTAAGAAAATGTGGACATGCCTTCCCTCTAACCTCACCTCTCCAGTCCCAGCAGATGATCCCTGGCCTCAGGCTTTGGAAAGAGGAGCCTTTCCTGCTATACAATTACGCTGCTGCCTTTGCGGTGAGAGGTATAAAGGGAAGGATCAGGCTTAAATCATAACGATGATGCACAACAGCAACGGCTCCAAGTGTAACCAAGACAACTGATCTTTTTTAAAACTTTGCCCAATAAAAACAACATTGGGGAACTCTTAGAAAGCAACCACCATCAGTGACACTTCCCACGTATTCAGATAAGAAAGTCCTTATCTGGAATGCAAAATCCACACTAGAAAGCCAGTAAATGCCAGCTTCACAATTACCTCAGCAATCTTTATCTGGCTCCCATGTGCGTAACACTGATTTCATGAAAAATTCAGACACTATTTTCTTCATATGATCCTGACTCATTCAGTGCCCAGGAAGTTGCATCCTTAGTTCTGACATTTTGCAGACTTTGAATGATTGATTAAAGCATTTAAATAGCATACATCAAATGTAAGGGTGGTGGTGGTGGTTGTTAAATGTAATTATTGTTGCCTAAATGTAATTATTTTTACATTATGACTAATTATAAGTTGATATTATTAATGGAAGAACAAAATTTGTTTATCAGGGTTTGAATTCTGTAGTCACCAGGAATAAACACACCAGGTAATGAGTTTGGAAATAAAATGCCAGCCTTAGGCAGAGACCAGATTTAGCAGTGCCCTTTCTCTTTGTATCACACTTCCTTCCTCCCACGAACTCAGCCCACTCAAAACCTGTATAATGCCTTCCTATAAAATTATGTGCCTGTTTTTGCTCAGTTTTCTAAAGCATATGCCTCTATTTCCTAAACATGTTCCTTAGCGGAAGGTTTCCTAATGGATTTACAGGCCCCTTTTATCCCTCTTACTGGGATGGGTGGGAATTGAAGAGCTGGAAAAGCTGAGGTTTGATTTAGAGCGAAGAGGAGAAGGCCTGTGGTGAATGATGTGCAAACAGGAGAGCAGAGAGAAGTGGGATGGTGAGTGGGAGCCTCTGGGTGAGCTGATGATGTGGAAGAGAAGGGTGGTCCCTGGGTAAACATGACCCTCGAAGAACAGGTACTACTCTTCCCCAGTTTCCCCTTTTTAAAGGCTTTATTCAGAAAGGAAAACAGGGGGACAGGGGAATATATTTTTTTTTCTCACATATTTAAGTTCCCTGAATGAACTCTTAACTCCCCACCCAAGACTCAGCTTTCAAAAAAACCTGAAAAGCCAACAAACAGGACATTGTCTGTAGGTGTGTGTGGGGGGGAAGCAGAGGCAAAGAGCAGCAAAGATTTTTTCTGCAAAACCTTACCCCATAATTTGGGCATCTCTGCTTCCAATCACACGCACATTTTCAAAATTAAGATTTCCAGATCTGCCTTGCATAGGAACTTCAGTAGAGCAGTCGTGAGATCCGCTTCTCTCCAATAAAGGATGGGTTTTGCCCTGAGACACCAAAACTGCACTGCTCTTTTTTTTAGCCATAGCACACTGTTGGATCATTTCTGTGATACGCATAAACACCATCAGGTTTCCTTCAAAACTGCTCCAGTCAAAATGTCTTTTTTTCCCCTGAGAAATAAAATATCAATGACCTACTTCCCCTGCATGTGTTGCATTTCATTTGTCCGGAGCAGCAGCATCTTTGATTGCCTTTGCATTCCTTCTGTATTCTTTCCTGGGTTTGCAACATTTAATGTCAAATGGTAAATGTCATTTTTGTCACATTTCCTGTGCCTGGGCTGCTAACTGAAACACGTCTTGCAGCTGGAAATTGGGCATCGCATCCCTTAGAGTAGCAGGAACTTCAAAGAAGCAGATGAACCCTGGCCATCAATCTGCTCATGAACTCCAAAAAGACAGAACCTAAACCCGCCAGTGCTTACTCCTCTAGCTGACACTCAGACAACCTGGGCTGCAAGACTGCACAAGCCCACTGAGCGTCAGCTTACGCATCACTTCATGTTTGTAACCTTGATAGATGGAGTCCTCAAAAATATTAGTCTAATTGGTGAAAGAAGATAATATTTTATTTTTTTTTTGAGCTTCTCAGTGATCTGGGAATCAAGCAGCCCATTCAGTATCAATTCCAAAGGAAGCTCAGATTTGTAAAAGTATATGTCTATGCCTAAGTAGACACCTCCCTTTTTACATCCCTCATGGACTCCCAAGCCATACAGTGACAAGTTCTGAGGCGTGTTGCCATGCCTGGGGAACGCCAGCTGCTGCTGTGACTGAGCACCTTTTGAGGCCAAGACCTCCATCACAGCATTTTAGCCCAGGCCTACATCATGGTTCTGTTTGCCATCCCCTTTTGTTTATTTTAAATCAGTTTCCATTACAGATGATCTGCCTATACCCAAGACAACCTGAGATGACTTTTCATTGTAGAAGATGCCTTTCTTTACTGCAGTTACCACACTGTTGGTTACAGTGGCCGCTGGGTTCCTCCAGTCCCATGTGCTCACTCTGCCCTACAGCTCACAGGCTTTATGTACTTCTTTTCCTCAGCATTTGTTCCATTATCTGGACCGCATATAGACGTGTTGAGTGGGTCATCTCCAGACTTTCCTTTTGTCCAAGCTGCACAGGGGTTTTACATTTAGAGGTATTTTTGAAGACATCCCCATGCTGAAGCACCGTGCAGCCTTCATGCGTGAAACTCCTTCAACCTGTCCATAACCTGAGTTAACTTCCCACTAACTGGCACGACGGCAGCGCTGTGGACGCTCGAGAAGGTACAGAAACATTTATGAACCACATCTAAGGGCGCTGCACCACGGGACCTTGACAGCAGCTCCATTTCTCACCCAGCACCGCGCCCCGGGGCAGATGAACCCGTTACTGCTCTGGGAGGACAGACCAGGCGGCGGAAGCACCGGCTGCTGCACGGGGCACCGCGGCCGCGCA
>NW_009953571.1:5316770-5327247 GCF_000747805.2 Chaetura pelagica
TCGGCCCGCCGCGGTTCTGGCTGCCCGTCCCTCTGTGAGGGGAGCGGAATAAATAAACAGCGCTGCTTGCCGGGAAGGGCGGTGGGTGCGGGGGCTGTGTTCAGCGGGTTTTGGTGGCCCTAGGTGCCACCCTAGTTGAGAAGCGCGTTAAAAGGAGGTTAAAACACGGTAGACGTGAGGGACAGCAGTTCCTTCATCTGGTTAGATGAGAGCTTTCCAATAACGTGGTTTGCGTCGCTTGCATAGCTTCTTAGGATGCCAAAGCTTACACAGGCACGCTGCTTTACTCCTCACACAATTCCGGAGGGCCATTTGTAATCGCTCTTGACGGACTGGGCTAAAGCCCTGAAGGTTTGAAGCTGCTACAGGTTTCAAAACCCAAAGGTCGTGTAAAAATGAGGAGACGCTGATGGTCCTGCCGCTTCAGGGTGTTCTGCCAGATGCAGCCGCCTGCGGTGGGGCTGCAGCACCTTTCCAGTGCCCTCAGGCACAGTTCCTGGTGAGCTTGTATTGAGAACCGGCGTGGGGAATTGATTCTGCTTGGAAGGTGTTGCTGCGGGTGAGCGTTTTTGTGCGTGTATGTGTGTGGGAAAAAAGGCATTGCTCTTAGGCCTGGCAGAGATGGGCAGCAGTCATTCAGTTCCATCTTGCCATCTGGCAGCAGTTAACTATTAACCTCATCCACTGTTTGCTCAGTGTGGGTGCAGATGCTGTTGTGCCTGCCATGGAAAGGAAACGTGCAACTGGAAGAAACAAGTGTTAGTCCCACTTGTGAATAAACTTGTTAGGTCACCTACCAGGGAAAAAACAAACAAACAAAGCTTCTCTTTGAGTTTATGCCACTTACTAATTTACACTTATACCGAGTAGGTAATTTCTAAAGGATGTGGCTGTATATGTTGGCTTTTTAAAACCTAATTTCCTAAGGAATGGGAAGTCCAAGACATTCTTTTTGCAAATGCAGTGGAATAGATTTCTGCCTAGAGGAGTGAGAGTGAGTTTTCACCTAAGGAGACTGTTGTCCACTTGCTGCTACATAGACAGCAGAAGATCTAAAGTTAGCCATGGTGTCCACATAGTAAACAGTGCCATTAGTTGTGATACCAGCAAGGCTTACTTTATGTCTTACTCTTCCATGATTAAACACATCATGTATTATGGTTTTGGGGGCTTTTTGGTGTTTTTTTTTTGTTTGTTGTTGTATTTTCTTTTTAATATTGAGCAGATTTAGAATTTAATTATGGTGGTGGAGTTGCTTTTCTCTCTCCACAGAAAGGTGGAATGTGTTTTTACTGTTGGGTTCTAGGTGTTGTTAGTACCTATGATAAATCCTTGATGCATCTTTTTCTGAACTTCTGAATAAGGAAGAATGCAGTGAGAATTATATGGGTGAGAAGAATGATGATTTGTTATGACAAGAAAGCAAACGAAAGAAAGGTGGTTTGTGTGTGTGTTTGTTGTTTGTGTTTTTTTTTTATCAGGCCCAAAATTAGCTCAATCAGTACAGTGCTTTCTGCTCATAGGGTGTGGTCCCCCTGAGCACAGAGTAAGTCAGTAATGAAGATGGATATACACCTGGAACCTGTTACTAACAGTCTGGTATTTTAACTAGTGTTACTCCTTTTTACAGTAACTTCAAAGGGTAATGGAGGTTCCCTGGCAGTTGTAACTTCATGAGCCATTGAAGACTGTAGCATTGAGTATTGCTGTTAAGACACAGCTGAATGAGTAGCATAGTACTGAGCTGAGGGCTTTTCTACTTGCCTGATTTGTTTTCTTGAGTTTTCTGATTTTTTACTTTCAGTGTTTTGGGTTTTTTTCCTTTTTCATATGATGTGGATGAGATTCCCAGCTGAAGATTCATGCGTATCATAAGTGTTCCTCATGATGAAAATAAAGGGAATTAAATTTAACATATATTGAAAAACTACAGCAATTATTGAATATATGAATAGTGGGCATATCTATGACTTTCTGATAAAATATGAAAAGTAATGTAAAATACATTATTTTAAATGTTGGAATAGCAACATATTTTATACAGAAAAAAAGGCAATTATTTGTGGTGCATGTGGTATTTTTCCTTCCCCTGTTATCAGTGCTTCATACTTTATAGAAATTGTGTGTGTGTCCATTTTGAAATCTTCAGTGTTTGAGAAGTTCAAGTAACTCTTGAGAGATGGAGAATACCGTGAAACAAAGCACCGGCTTTATGGAGGAGTAAAAGTTCAGACTCTCGTGGCAAAGTATTAGTATTGGAAAGGTGAAACAGTTACTTTTCCCTTCCCACTCAACCCCCCCAGTGTTTGTCCTGTTCCTCCAATAGAAGCTGCTGCTTTTGCAGGGGGGTAGCTGACAGTTGGTGAAGCACTTCCTGAACTACCACCTATTGGTCCTGCAATAGTTAGGACTACGAGTGTTAAGAGAATTTGGTTTAAGTATAAAGTGCTGCTCTGGGTGCACAAGCTGTGTCATACTTGCTGTGGGGATAGTGCATTCTGTGTGTGGCTGGATCATGCATCATAGTGGGTTTGCATCGGCAAGAAAGCCTCATTTTGCAAAAGCAGATTTTCTTGCCTTTTTTTTTTCTTCTTCCTACAACAGTTCAGTTCTTGCAATACCTTTTTTTTATCTTATACTTTTCAGCTAGAGTCTGCGTCCACCTGCACCTTTAATCTTCTTGATGATGGTTTATACTTCCTCATTATAGCTAAAAGAAGAATTTAAGCTACTTCATTGTTATTCATAAAATTATGTAAACTTTTTTTTTTTTTTGTAAGTAGATTTGGGCTGGGTTTCTGTTGCCTAAGGACAGAAGTCAGGAGCTGTCATAGACGCTGCAAGGTACTAGACATTTCTGTGTAGAACAAACATTCTACTCCAGGAGGCCAGTACTCTTCCGGAGAAGCAGTTGGAGCCCGGTGTGGCATGTTATGGTATAGAAAATGGGACTAGATTCCTTTCTAGAGGCAGTTAAATCCAACCTGGAGTTTCAGAATTAACAGACTTTCTTATGGCATGTGCTGTGTTCTCCAAAGTGGCAAAACATTGGCTAAAGAAAGTATGGTTTGGTACAATAACCCTTTTAGTGTGCACATTGCACAGGATTTCTGACTGCAGCATCACTAGATGTTCAGGTCTTTTAATATTTTAAATTTTTGATGGCCAAAGCTTGGGACTTGTATGATTGTCAGGGCTGCCTGGTCATAGTAATAAACTTGTAGACTAGGCTTTGCTGACTACTGCTCTGAGTGTATTTCATTGGCACAGTTTTTTTCTGATAGCTGTTGTTTGCAGCTAGTGAATCTAGATTCAGCTAGTCCTTGTTTTTACCTAGTGAATTAGAGAGCTAAAAGCCTCCTTAATGCTCCAGTAGTTGTAGTTTTCAAAGTATACTGTATGATAGAGATGTTGTGATTTGTATCTGTGCGTGTAGTAGAGATCTTTGTATTCAAACTGAAAAGGTTTATGTTTACAGGCAGTACTGAAAGAAGGAATGTGTTTTATTTGGTGCTGAAATGCAGTTTGTGAAGACTGTAGTTTTTACTTTCAGGGTGCTGCAAAGCAGAGAATATGTCTGGAAAGCATTTTGGGGAAGAGGGTACTTCTTGGTAGTGAACTTCAGCATTTTGAATATGACCATCACATTACTGGTTAGAATAAGGTAACTAACTTTGACCATGGAGGGCAGTATTCAGTCAGTGCAAACGAGTTGATTCTATGCCACTAACTGGTCTTTAGCACAAACAAGGCCTTAAAACTGGTATTTGAACTGATCTAAATTAGATGTAGCTCTTTATTGCAATAGTTGTATTTCTTGCCAGCTATAAGCTGCTCAGAATCGGGTTACTTAACCTGGTGTGAATCTGTGGTACTGCTGTGACTTCTCCTCGTGAGTCTATTCTTGTGATGAACTAGAGGTTCTGCTTTTGCTGCAGGCAAGGATTTCTACCTGCATTAGGTAAAGTGGTAGCAAAATCCCTGGCAACATCAACAGTCTTTGGTATTGCTTCTCTTATTGTCACTGGAATGCATGGCTTCTGGGCCATGAACGTGGCACTGTCTGCCATTCGGTTTTGTGCAGCTGCTCTTAGTCATACAAATGGTCCTTTTGCTGAAGAAATACGACTTCTGTATTGTTACTGTTCAGAAACGTATTGCTTAAAAAAAAAAGTGTCAATATGTCCCATGACTCTGAAACTTGGTAACTGCTATACTTGATATGTGATTGCTGTAAAACGACTGATCACTTTTGGACAATGTGGCTTAGTTTTTTAACTGGTGTAATTATTTCTGACTGAATTTGTTAAAGGAAAAATACTGTGCTGGATCCAACAGCTTAAGGCTGCTGCAGCTCTGTGCCCCCCAGTATAACCAGTAGTAAGGTTGAAAATGTATTCCTCACCAGCACAAGCATATAGAACATGTGTGTACATGGCATGTGCTCTCTGGCCCAAAGATCAGGCAGGCAACACAGATCCTCACAGCAATACAGCAGCGACAGCCTTATCCTGCTCCCCTACCCATCGAAGCAGGATGGAGGTCTGCTAGTGACTGTGTGTGTGTATGTATGTATGACATATATATGTCTGTATGTACAAGGCAGATTCCCTCCAGCAGCCGGGCTTAGGCACTTAGTTTGCTGCTCAACAGCTGGTTCCTGGATCCCAGTCTCCTTCCCAGTTGCTGACTTCTGGACACTTAAGCCCCCCAAGACTGCAGCCTCAGGTGCTGGTACGTGCTGCCTCTCAGCTGGCTGGGACTACCCTGGCTCCCCAATGTCCAGTACCCCTCCAGCTCACATGACCCTGCCCTTTAGAGACACAGAGGTGTGTACACACACAGAGCTTGTGTTCATAGCTAAATTGGAATGCTTTCTTGATTCCTTTCTTCCCTTTACTTTCCATTTGCCTTGTGCAGTGTGAAAGCACTTGGCTGTTAGCCTTGGCTTTTTCTTGTACAAAGATAATTTAGAAACTTCTGAGAAAGAACCATAATGCAAAGCTGTTTTAGAGAATGGCTGAACATGACCCGTAACAAAAAGAATATATGCACTTTGTGATTTTTCATATCTCTTTCCTTCATACTCCTCTGAATCTTTTTTTTTTCTCTCCAAATCTGCAGTTGCTAGCATTTGGGGTATTTCCCTTCCATTGTGCCAGCTTTATTTAGTATATGGTTGTTGTGGTTTAACTCCATCTGGCAATGAAGTACCACACAGCTGCTTGCTTCCTCCACCCCAGTGGGATGGGGAAAAGAACTAGAAGAGTAGAAGTGAGATCTTGTGAGTTGAGATAAAGAGAGTGTAATAAGTGAAGTGAAAGCTGCGTGCGCAAACGGAACAAGGAATTTGTTTCCTACTTCCCATAAGCAGGCAGGTGTTCAGCCATCTCCAGGATTGCAGGGCTCTGTAACACATCGTGGTTACTTGGGAAGACAAAATGGCATCACTGTGAATGTCCTCCCTGTCCTTCTTCCCCCAGCTTTATGTGCTGAGCATGATGTCATATGGTCTGGAATATCTGGTCAGGTGGAGTCAGCTGTCTCAGCTGTGTCCCTTCCCTCTTGTGCACACCCCCAGCCTGCTCGCTGGTGTGAAAAGCAGAAAAGGCCTTGACTGTGTAAGCAGCAATACTGTGTGTTCAGCAATTAAAAAAAACTCTCTGCATTATCAGCACTGTTTTCAGCATAAATCCAGAATATTGCCTCTGGCAAAGTATTAGTATTGGAAAGGTGAAACAGTTACTTTTCCCTTCCCACTCAACCCCCCCAGTGTTTGTCCTGTTCCTCCAATAGAAGCTGCTGCTTTTGCAGGGGGGTAGCTGACAGTTGGTGAAGCACTTCCTGAACTACCACCTATTGGTCCTGCAATAGTTAGGACTACGAGTGTTAAGAGAATTTGGTTTAAGTATAAAGTGCTGCTCTGGGTGCACAAGCTGTGTCATACTTGCTGTGGGGATAGTGCATTCTGTGTGTGGCTGGATCATGCATCATAGTGGGTTTGCATCGGCAAGAAAGCCTCATTTTGCAAAAGCAGATTTTCTTGCCTTTTTTTTTTCTTCTTCCTACAACAGTTCAGTTCTTGCAATACCTTTTTTTTATCTTATACTTTTCAGCTAGAGTCTGCGTCCACCTGCACCTTTAATCTTCTTGATGATGGTTTATACTTCCTCATTATAGCTAAAAGAAGAATTTAAGCTACTTCATTGTTATTCATAAAATTATGTAAACTTTTTTTTTTTTTTGTAAGTAGATTTGGGCTGGGTTTCTGTTGCCTAAGGACAGAAGTCAGGAGCTGTCATAGACGCTGCAAGGTACTAGACATTTCTGTGTAGAACAAACATTCTACTCCAGGAGGCCAGTACTCTTCCGGAGAAGCAGTTGGAGCCCGGTGTGGCATGTTATGGTATAGAAAATGGGACTAGATTCCTTTCTAGAGGCAGTTAAATCCAACCTGGAGTTTCAGAATTAACAGACTTTCTTATGGCATGTGCTGTGTTCTCCAAAGTGGCAAAACATTGGCTAAAGAAAGTATGGTTTGGTACAATAACCCTTTTAGTGTGCACATTGCACAGGATTTCTGACTGCAGCATCACTAGATGTTCAGGTCTTTTAATATTTTAAATTTTTGATGGCCAAAGCTTGGGACTTGTATGATTGTCAGGGCTGCCTGGTCATAGTAATAAACTTGTAGACTAGGCTTTGCTGACTACTGCTCTGAGTGTATTTCATTGGCACAGTTTTTTTCTGATAGCTGTTGTTTGCAGCTAGTGAATCTAGATTCAGCTAGTCCTTGTTTTTACCTAGTGAATTAGAGAGCTAAAAGCCTCCTTAATGCTCCAGTAGTTGTAGTTTTCAAAGTATACTGTATGATAGAGATGTTGTGATTTGTATCTGTGCGTGTAGTAGAGATCTTTGTATTCAAACTGAAAAGGTTTATGTTTACAGGCAGTACTGAAAGAAGGAATGTGTTTTATTTGGTGCTGAAATGCAGTTTGTGAAGACTGTAGTTTTTACTTTCAGGGTGCTGCAAAGCAGAGAATATGTCTGGAAAGCATTTTGGGGAAGAGGGTACTTCTTGGTAGTGAACTTCAGCATTTTGAATATGACCATCACATTACTGGTTAGAATAAGGTAACTAACTTTGACCATGGAGGGCAGTATTCAGTCAGTGCAAACGAGTTGATTCTATGCCACTAACTGGTCTTTAGCACAAACAAGGCCTTAAAACTGGTATTTGAACTGATCTAAATTAGATGTAGCTCTTTATTGCAATAGTTGTATTTCTTGCCAGCTATAAGCTGCTCAGAATCGGGTTACTTAACCTGGTGTGAATCTGTGGTACTGCTGTGACTTCTCCTCGTGAGTCTATTCTTGTGATGAACTAGAGGTTCTGCTTTTGCTGCAGGCAAGGATTTCTACCTGCATTAGGTAAAGTGGTAGCAAAATCCCTGGCAACATCAACAGTCTTTGGTATTGCTTCTCTTATTGTCACTGGAATGCATGGCTTCTGGGCCATGAACGTGGCACTGTCTGCCATTCGGTTTTGTGCAGCTGCTCTTAGTCATACAAATGGTCCTTTTGCTGAAGAAATACGACTTCTGTATTGTTACTGTTCAGAAACGTATTGCTTAAAAAAAAAAGTGTCAATATGTCCCATGACTCTGAAACTTGGTAACTGCTATACTTGATATGTGATTGCTGTAAAACGACTGATCACTTTTGGACAATGTGGCTTAGTTTTTTAACTGGTGTAATTATTTCTGACTGAATTTGTTAAAGGAAAAATACTGTGCTGGATCCAACAGCTTAAGGCTGCTGCAGCTCTGTGCCCCCCAGTATAACCAGTAGTAAGGTTGAAAATGTATTCCTCACCAGCACAAGCATATAGAACATGTGTGTACATGGCATGTGCTCTCTGGCCCAAAGATCAGGCAGGCAACACAGATCCTCACAGCAATACAGCAGCGACAGCCTTATCCTGCTCCCCTACCCATCGAAGCAGGATGGAGGTCTGCTAGTGACAGTGTGTGTGTGTATGTATGTATGTATGACATATATATGTCTGTATGTACAAGGCAGATTCCCTCCAGCAGCCGGGCTTAGGCACTTAGTTTGCTGCTCAACAGCTGGTTCCTGGATCCCAGTCTCCTTCCCAGTTGCTGACTTCTGGACACTTAAGCCCCCCAAGACTGCAGCCTCAGGTGCTGGTACGTGCTGCCTCTCAGCTGGCTGGGACTACCCTGGCTCCCCAATGTCCAGTACCCCTCCAGCTCACATGACCCTGCCCTTTAGAGACACAGAGGTGTGTACACACACAGAGCTTGTGTTCATAGCTAAATTGGAATGCTTTCTTGATTCCTTTCTTCCCTTTACTTTCCATTTGCCTTGTGCAGTGTGAAAGCACTTGGCTGTTAGCCTTGGCTTTTTCTTGTACAAAGATAATTTAGAAACTTCTGAGAAAGAACCATAATGCAAAGCTGTTTTAGAGAATGGCTGAACATGACCCGTAACAAAAAGAATATATGCACTTTGTGATTTTTCATATCTCTTTCCTTCATACTCCTCTGAACCTTTTTTTTTTCCTCTCCAAATCTGCAGTTGCTAGCATTTGGGGTATTTCCCTTCCATTGTGCCAGCTTTATTTAGTATATGGTTGTTGTGGTTTAACTCCATCTGGCAATGAAGTACCACACAGCTGCTTGCTTCCTCCACCCCAGTGGGATGGGGAAAAGAACTAGAAGAGTAGAAGTGAGATCTTGTGAGTTGAGATAAAGAGAGTGTAATAAGTGAAGTGAAAGCTGCGTGCGCAAACGGAACAAGGAATTTGTTTCCTACTTCCCATAAGCAGGCAGGTGTTCAGCCATCTCCAGGATTGCAGGGCTCTGTAACACATCGTGGTTACTTGGGAAGACAAAATGGCATCACTGTGAATGTCCTCCCTGTCCTTCTTCCCCCAGCTTTATGTGCTGAGCATGATGTCATATGGTCTGGAATATCTGGTCAGGTGGAGTCAGCTGTCTCAGCTGTGTCCCTTCCCTCTTGTGCACACCCCCAGCCTGCTCGCTGGTGTGAAAAGCAGAAAAGGCCTTGACTGTGTAAGCAGCAATACTGTGTGTTCAGCAATTAAAAAAAACTCTCTGCATTATCAGCATTGTTTTCAGCATAAATCCAGAATATTGCCTCATATTGGCTACTATGAAGAAAACCAAGTCATATCAGCCAAAACCAGCACAATGGGTTAAAGCTTCCCCTTTGCCTCTCTCCATACCTGTCCTTTATAAACTGCTAGAAGTATAAAAATCAGCCTTATATTCCTTCATATTTACAGAATTTTGTATTTAAGCAGTTTCTCTGTACAGCAAATGTTTTTAATAATTTTTTTTCCAGTCTGAGTAATTTTTCTAGTTAAAAGGGAAAAATATTCTCTATGGTCTTCTCCTAGAGACCTGCCTATGGTACTGTTTGGATGCACATTTTTCAAGTGTCTTAAAAAAACTTAGAATCACAGAATAGTTTGGCTTAGAAAGGACCCTAAGAAAGACCATCTGGTTCTAGCACCACTGCATGGGCAGGGACACCTCCCACTAGACAAGGTTGCTCAAAGCCCCATCCAACCTGTATTTTTTCTTTGCATGTGTTTTCTTTACATGCTTCTGAGATGGTCTCCCACAGCACAAACTTCTGTTGCCAAGAAGCCTTCAAAAAGGTAGTGGCTTTTGTAATGTTACTCTGGTTTTGCCAGTTTTCTCCATCCTCACAGCAAAGGCACAACTGCTTTAGTCACAGTGAGGAGCAGGTCTAGGGAAGTTACAGTCAGAAGTAGGCAGCAATCAGAACAAAATTCTGGTCAGCTGGTGACCCTGGATCTTGGTGTCAGCCTTGACTTTTTCCATTTGTACTAGATGCAGTTTTCTAAAATATCCTTAATGGAAATAAGGGGCTGGGGGAGCTTCCTGGAGGTGTTTAGTACATGAATTCCCATAACATTTGGAATTGTGCTGTAGTGGGCTTATTCTCAGAAGCGCCTTGTTAGCAGCATGTTATTTCCTTGACGTGTGTGAAGGACTGTCAGTCTAAGGATGGTGTGGCAGACGGAGTATGAGGTTCTGAGGGTGGAAGCTCTGTTAAGGTCGTGGCTAGATTGTGCTAAGCAGGGTTTTGTTTGTTCACTGCTTAGCCTGGCATCACAAGGGGCAGCGCCAGGGGTAAGGGTTTGACAGCTTTGTTAGCCGTCTGAAAGTCACGGGGCACTCCTGCAGCTTTGGTGCTGCAGGGCCAGATGCTGAGGCGGAGCAGCGAGCACCTGCACAGAGGGACGGCGGCTGGCGGTGCTCCCAGCCTTAGCGTTACCTCCTCGGCTGGCGTTTTCCCGGGGGCCGTGGGAGGTGCGGGGTGTACCCACGTTCGTGCCCCGGGGCGCGTTCTCCGCAGCGCCGCCGAGGCGTGGTGCGCGGGAGGCACCCCCGGGGCTGCG
>NW_009953571.1:5328769-5378229 GCF_000747805.2 Chaetura pelagica
GGGCTGTGCCGCGGAAACCCGCGCTCCGCGGCTCCTTCCGCCGCGCTGTGGGTTTCCTGGCATCCCGGCATCGAGTCGCTGTGCCCGCCGGGGTCCGTCCTGGGAGAGGGCCCTGCCTTCGAGCACTGTGTGCAGAAACCGTGGTCTTGCTGGCAGGCCGGGGGAGGTTGATGTGGTGCGTTGTTTGGGTTTTTTTTGGGAAACTTTTATTTTTTCCCATCCGATTATTTTCATGCTTTTACCACATCTCGGTTCAACTTTTTATTATCTTTGGTCATTGCTGTCCAGTAAGATGTTGCTTCCCAAATGTAAGGCCTGTACGTGGATAAAGAAGTGAAGTATCTGAGGCTGCTTAGAACTTCAGTTTCCACAAATACACACATTTTCCTTTAGTTTCTGGATTAGAATAACTCCATGCTGTAATAAAATAAGCTACTGTATATGACCAGGTGTAGTAAAATGAGTGAAATTGTTCTTGTAATAATACTGAAATAACAGTAGCTTTTGGCTACTGTAGTTGCATGTAATCACACTGTAACCACATACATTTTTGAATTGATACTGTGAGCAGAACTTGTGGTACAAATAGCTACAACAGTGCAGTGTAAGAACTTTTAATGTTGGAAACCAAACTAACTCAGTAGCTCTTTTTGTATACAAAGACATTATGCTGAATGCACAGTTGGAATACTGTTTTGAATTTGGTTTTCGCATAGGTAAGTTCTGTCTTGGGTAAATTTAAAGGTACAGGCTTTCTGCATATCTTAAACCAGATTTGAAATAGCTTTGATAGTGTGTTTCCTTCATGAGGTGGTACAATTTCTATGTGTGTTGCACAGCATTAATGAGAACTCAGTTCATTGCCATGTAGATCTATAAACGTGCTTTATGGAGAAAGGGTAAGTTGGTGCAAAATCACATACAACTTAGTTTGTGGTTTCTTTCTCCTCACTCCATATATCTAGTTTTTAACAGTGAGTTTCATTCCTATTGGGTCTTTTTTATAGGTGAACATGAAAAAAACCTTTGTTTTGGGAGGATAGTTTTTTGTGTTGCTGGGACTTCAGGTGTAGTCTACTGAAAAAGCAGTGCAACATTCTTAAAAAAAAAAAAAGGCAGCTGGTGTTGAACAGCTAATTCACTTTCTTCTAAGTAGTCCTGGGTGGCTGGGTGGCTGTGGGGTATGTTTGTGGGGTAGTGTTTCCTTTTCAAAGTGAAAACCAAAAACCAGATCTTGTAATTTCACAGGTGTCGAAACCCGTGCAGAAGAGTTTTGGGTTTTTTCCTCCAGTTTAACTTTTATATGAACTTTTAAAGTGCAAAGTCTAAAAGGTGGAAGTACATTTATTGTATTTCCTAGGTGTCAAGAACGTTTATCATGGAGTTTAAATTTCCTGCCTTTTGAGCTTTGTGGTCATTTTCCACATGCATGTGGCAGCTGGTGTACACAGAGGCTTGTTTTCTTCTACAGTACCTCAGTCCTAACAAAATAAATGTGTCTTTATTCAATAATCAGTTCACTTAAAACTCAAGAGAATTAGAGTTAATTCTCCAGAAGTGTGATTGTTTTCAAGCAGCTAACTCCTAGTGATGGTGATTCAGTCTTGACTCTGGTTCCTACCAACTAGATATTTGGTATATAAATAATTTTTTGTCAGTGTTGTATTCCATATGTAATAAGGATCAAAATACAAACATTTACATGTGAGAAAGGCTTTCCTGTAAATTACCAGAAGCACCTGATTTTTGCATTGAGAAATGTATGGGCTGTTTGAAAAATGAAATTGTTTCTAATCTTATGTTAGAGTGTTGACATAGTACTTAGCCTGTGAGGTAGATACACAAAAGGGGAACTGTATATATGCAGAAAACGGTAATGTTTTTAGTTCCCCAAACAGTGATTTGGCTGATTGTATCAGTGCAACTGTTTTCTCATTCAATTTAAATAGTTTCTGTAATTTAGAGGATAAAGTTAGCTAGGGTTGCCTGGTTCATCCATTTAATCTTAGCTGAGTGGCCTTTTGGGTTGTTAGTTTGCCTGTTTTTCCCTCAAACTTATCCATTGGAACAAATTTTTTCCTTTCTAGCATTTTGTCTCTGCCTTGGACAGATTTTTAGTGGTTCTTGGGGTTGGGATGGGGTTGGAGCAGAGAAATCCCAACCAGACAAGCTTACTCTTTTATAGTAAAGAAATTTTGAGGAAAAAAATTGTAAGTCTTTTTTCATTTCTTTCTCGCTTTCAGTTTTTGAGAATTAAAATCTGGCAACTCTTTTCCTTTTCAAGAGCAAGTGACTCCTGCCTTTGTGTCAGAAATGTGCCATTTGCTTTTCGGAAAACTTTTGCACATTTTTCCAAATTCTCTTTGTTAAGTGAATGATCAGAAGAGTTGAGGCAACATCAGGAAAAAAGAGCACTTTAAAATATCGAGCAAAGCAAGGAGTCTTGTTATAGCAAAGCATTATATGAAAATGTGATTTAAAGGTGTCATAGCCCCCATGTTTATATGGCCTAAATTATAGACATACCTTGATTTGGTATATCCTAATTGTACTTAATTTTATAGTGCTGGTTATCTCAAGTTTTTCATGTGGAGAACTGTTACAAAAAGGATTTATCTCGAGACTTCATTAGTTTCTTAGATGGTATTTGAATAATTTTAACTGGGTTTTCCTTTTTTCCAGAATGGTGAACACTCACAGAAGATTATTGGAACTGTAGAATTTGTGTTTGATCTGACAGCTCCTAAGAGTGCTCATCATGGATAAACAGCAGATTGTCTTGAGTAGCCGAGATGGTGGAACTGTGTCTGGTGCAGCACCTGCTTTTTTTGTCATCTTGAAACAACAGCAGGGAAATGGTAAAGCTGACCAAGGAATCCTAGTAGCCAATCGTGACGCTTGTGCTCTCGCCAGCAGTGTATCAACTCCAGTAAATCCCAAAGTCAAGACCTGCCTCCCTGCTGACTGTGTCTCAGGGGGCATCACCGTCACCCTAGATAACAACAGCATGTGGAATGAATTCTACCATCGCAACACAGAGATGATTCTGACTAAGCAGGGGAGGCGCATGTTCCCGTACTGCCGATACTGGATTACAGGTCTGGATGCCTTTCAGAGGTACATCCTAGTCATGGACATATCCCCTGTGGACAATCACCGATACAAGTGGAATGGCCGTTGGTGGGAGCCCAGTGGGAAGGCAGAGCCACATGTTCTTGGGCGAGTATTTATTCATCCAGAATCCCCTTGCACTGGCCAGTACTGGATGCACAAGCCAGTATCCTTCTACAAGCTCAAACTTACCAACAATACCCTAGACCAGGAGGGTCATATAATCTTGCACTCTATGCACCGTTACTTGCCACGACTTCACTTGGTGCCTGCAGATAAAGCCACAGAAGTCATTCAGCTCAATGGCCCTGATGTCCATACATTTACCTTTCCACAGACAGAGTTCTTTGCAGTTACAGCCTACCAGAACATCCAGATTACCCAGCTGAAAATAGATTACAATCCTTTTGCTAAAGGATTCAGAGATGATGGGTTGAATAGTCGACCTCAGCGTGACGTGAAACAGAACAGTAAGTTAGAATTGGAAGGAGGTGATACTTTTAGTGCTGCTAGTGTTCGTGGTTGTCGTGCTGAAGTTGATGCATTAGATTTGCATCAGAGAAATCCAGATTCTTCATTCATTGGTCAAAACCCATCAGATGCTGATGAGGAAAAAGAGTCCTTTAATGCAGAAAGGGACTTCCTGCGTTTCCTGGACTCTGACCTGTCTTCGGGTGATACACCAAAGATAAAACAAGAAGCCTCTGAAAGGTGGGTTAGCATCTTCTTTTTAAAAGCACAAATAAGGTTTGAACGGGTTATTTGGTAAAACATTAAGTAACGGAATACTCGGTATGCAAATGTACAGGTAAAGTTTGACCAACCTGAAATGGTGGAAACTTAGTATTATTAAAAGCTTTTATTGACATAAATAGTCATGTATCAGACTGGACTTTCTAATGTGCCTAAGGAGTATAAGAGTTCAATGCTTTTTCCTATATTGCTTTTACTCCCTTCATAAGGTAGTGTTGAGGGATTTCTCTTAGCCCTTTTTGCATTTTAGAAGACTAAAAGTAATTTGTTGGGGTTTTAAACAGAGCACGGTGCAGTTACTGAAACATTGCATTTTGCTTCAGGATTGCTTACCCCAGGGGTGTGCTGTCCGCATATCCTCAGTTGTAATTAGCGGATGGGAGAGGATGTGTGTTATGTATGGGTGTTTAGGTTGGGTATGTGTAGGGATTGCTACAAGGCAGTTGTGTCTGGCAGCATGCCACTGTTTTGTCAGTAACTGCTCCTGTGGATTCTTATACTCCACGAAGTAGTGGAAGTAGTAGAAGTCTGCCTGTTGGTTTTCAGTTGCCTCATGTTTACTGTGAGATTCCACACCAAGGACAGTACTTCACAATAATTGCAATACTGTTCAGACCTTAATTTACTCTGAGGTAATCTTACATGTCTGTTCTTATCCAGCATTGACTTTTTGAACCATTCTGTTCCTATCGCATGAACAGTAATAAAGCAATCTTTTGAGACCCTACTTGTAGCATGAAACCTGCTAACCAGTAAAGGGTTGTGTTGGTAAAGCAAGCCTGGCAAAACCTGTTATTTTGCTGCTCTTTTGTATAGTTCTTAAAACATAAACAATAAAATAGAGCAGATTGAGTGAGTAGTTAGTCTGTGTCAAGGACATGCTAGAAATACTTCAAACCTGAAGAAGGGATTTTAGAAAAGAAAAATTTCTCTCCTGCTGTTTTCCTTCATGTCTGTTTGTGAATACCAGCCTTAACCCATCAACGATGTAGTGACAAATGCAGCCTTATGTAGATCAGTACACCAATAAATTATTTAACTGCAGGATATCAGGATGATCTTAATAGTGTAATGAGAGGTCAGTTCTTAAAAGAGAAAAGTTACATTTATGATGTAGCTTTACAGCTTGTTTAAAAGGCTGTATTACTATCCTACTTCGGTGTGTTTAGAGAGGACAGAGATTTGCTCAGTTATTTTTTATTTCCCTCAAAGCATCTGCTTGCCTTTTGAGTAAAGTAAGAACTTCAAATTACAAAGTTCTCCATTCTTTGAGTTTAGTTGTAAGAATTCTTAAGACTATTAGAATTGCTTTAGGATCTAGAACGTCCTTTTGCAGTGTTTTCCAATGTCAGTGTATTAGGAAGAATAATGTCTTCTAGACTTCTTCTATTCTCCAAAAAACTTGTAAATTCTAGAGAAACACGTCTTCAAGACTGAAAGTACACTGATGGGCTTTCTTTTAGTTCCTAAGAATACAGCATAAAAAAGTGTTTAGATAACTTTGCATGTTGGAAGAAAAACAGAAATGCTGAATATAAGGTTGATTTTATCTTCAAAGTGATGTTTTTTTTCTCCTTCGGGTCAGTTGAAAGAAGTTAGAATTGTGATGCGTTTGTTTGCTTTTTGGACAGCTAGGGGTTCTTTTTCTTTCCTTTCTTTCCTAAGGAATAAAACTCCAGAACTGTTGATGATGTTTTCATGATGTGCAGTTGAGATCTATTCATAATGTCAGCCTTTCAAGGACAGGGGTGAGCAAGTGGAATTTTTCTTTATCAAACTGGACACATACATATTTATGTACTAGTGAAGACTGGTCAGTTTTTTTGGTCATAGGCAAGGTATTATTCATCATTCATAAGTACTGTCTTGTCTTTTATGCAAGGTAGTGATTTCTACTGAGTTTAAGTTTGGGTGAGAGTCAGCAGTTGGGAGTTGCTGCCTCTCAGATAATGTTCTCCAACAGAAGTGGAGTTCCCGGTGTTGTAGTGTATGATATTTCCCACCAATGCTCTATTTTTCTAATGTTTTTGAGAATGGAATTAAGTAAGAGGTTGCATATACCTGAGAATAACTTTAATCTTGAGTTATTAGCACACTTTGGAAATAAAGGACTTTTTTCTTTTTGTAAAAAATGGTATGATTTTTTTCCCTTCTGTGGCCTGGTAGTATGCTTAGTTTCATCGGGTATATTGTAAAGAAAATAAATGTTTAATTTTAGTTATGGACACTTCTGTAGGAATGCTTATGCTTGGAGCCTGGATGTGTTGAAAGCATAGAGGGAACAGCAAATAAACTTTGCTCATTCCCTTCCAAGTTCTTCCCTCCTTGCCTTTACTTTGGAAGGGGAAGGGATCATTCTTTAAACTTCAGCCTCAGATTGCTAGATTAATTCCAAAAGGCATCCAATCTGCATATCTCAGTGCTTTAAAAAAATGAACAACTAAATGCTTTTAATTTGGCAAAATGCAAGAAAATTATTTCTCTGTTTTTACTGTTTTATTATGAGAGTACCAGATACTTTACTTGGGGCGTAAATAACTGCTTAAATATGAGCATTGTTCCATATTGGGCAAAAAAAGAGCTAGTTAAGACATTATTTCACCATTTTTGCCTGATCTCAGATTCAGCTGAGGATTTTGAGAGGACTAACTTGCATGGTGCCTTTTGTTTTACAGCTGACTTACCTTTTGGCACTTACTTTGTTGTAAGTAGGTAAACTAAACAATTAATATAGAGGTAGGCACAGATCTTTGGGGGTTTGAGCAACCTGATCTAGTGGGAGGTGTGTCTGCCCATGCAGGAGGGTTGGAATTAGGTGGTCTTGAGGGTCTCTTCCAATCCAAACCATTCAATCATTCATCTTCCCATAGAATCTAGGAAGAGAAGTTCCTGTGTCTACATTGCGCACAACTTCATAAACTAAGCGTCAAATTAGATTACTTCAGTGCTGAAAAGCAACTGTTCTATTTCTTGAAAAGTTAGTAATTGGATCTGAATTAAAAACTCTAAAGTGCTGCTTACATATAAATAGATGGGTCATACCTCACTGTTATCACCATCTGGCTTAGGGTTGCAAAATGCAGGGTAAAATAGCCTTTATGTATAGAAATTTAATTTTTACAATAGGCCTTCTTTGTTTTGGATACTATCCAGATAAAGGAAAAAAGCTAGACAAATGCAGGCTTTACTGGGCTTTCAACTGGAGACAGTAGAACTCAGATGGGGAAATTTAATCCTGGCCAGCAAATTTATTCGGGTTTTTTGTCTCTTTAATTTAGAGAAATTAAAGATAGAGGAGCAGATGACTCAGATCTTCTTAATAGCAATCAGTAATTTGGGAACTGCTGTACTAAATCAACCTCTAGCTGTAGTGTGACAGAATTTTGGGTTGCCCATAACCACAAATATGAGTGTCTTAGAAATTCTTTCACAGTGAGCTCACTGAGGAAGAAAAGCCTTTTAATTTTACATTTGGCTTTCTTAATTAAACGAAAGCTAGAAATTTTCTAATAGGAAACTCACTGACCAGAGAAGACCGTAGACAAAACAGGACTGGTAGGTGATTCTCCTGCTGCTTGTTGTTCCCATCACAAGGCAAGTTTGTGTGTCCAGCTTAATCCTGATTACTTGGTGTCCTTCTGAATTGCAGCAGATTTTCTAGATAGGTTCTGTCTTGTCCTTAGGAATTTTATGTGTGAATACATAAATCTGTTTCTTCACTTTCTGCTCTCTGTTTCAACATTGCAGTCTTTCTTCATGTGGTGGAGACTCCCAACTCCATGTTGTGACTCTAGGATGTCTGGCTTAAGTATGTCCTTGGTCTACAGTAGGCAGAAGCAGCCTCTTCCTCCACATCTTCCCCTCCCTCAGTCCCAGCCAGGGGTTCAACTGAGTATAGTCATTATTTAAAGGGAGAGGGGGTAGATAATAAAAAAATACACATACATGCAGAATATATAAAACAATGTTCCCTTTATATATAATACATTGCAACTTAAAATACAATTCGTATGACATTATATTAAGTAACATTAAAAATATTGTCATTCCTAATAACATGTCAATAACATTGTTATCATTATTTTAATAGTAATTTAATATTATTAAAATTATATAGAGTATCTTCTATATATATAAAGGAAACATTGGAATATTACCTGATATGTTTAGTAAATAAGTTCTGACTTTTTTTCTGAGGTTCATTGTGAATATGTGTTTCTGGTTTCATATCTTAGCTGTTTTCTCTTAGGAAGAGGAGCCAGCTTCTAATACACTTAACAAAACTGCTGAATGCAATATTTTAGCTGGTGGTTGTCCCTCAAAGAAGCCCATCATCAGAGTCTTAACTGGCTTTACCATTGATTAGTCTTTAGGATCTAATGCATTATAAAATTCTGGTTAGGTTAATACTCAGACTTTGTGGAAGTTGGAGCATAAGATATTAATATTTGGTAAGCATTAGAACAGCTATTGAATTTAGGAATTGTCTGTATGTGGCTTCATGATTAATTAAAATTTTAGTTAAGTCATATAAATTTAAGTGCATTAGGCATTCACTTGTCGTCTTACTTGCAAGCACAATGGCTTTATTAAGGTGACTTAATGGAAGGCTAATTCTGAAAATATGGTAGTTTAGCAGGAGTTTTCATGCAGAGTCTTAAACGGGAAAAAATACAAATGTCTCCCTGATACTACTAGAGAAGGAAATTGTGCTGCTGCCTTCTGATAAGAAGTTGGATTGTTTTTAATGATGGCAATTTTAGTATTTTTTTAGGGCTTACTCCTGAAACCATAAGCTTGTAAATGACAGCTTATTTAAGAGACTAATTTCTCAGAGCTTTTTGAAAGTTTTCTGTAATATGTAACTAAGGATTGTGGGAGGTGGTGGAATTTTGTTTAAAGGAAGAGATTTGATAAACATCTTGTGTCTTGTTTTTGTCCCCTCCCACGCCAGTCCCATTGCTAGCAGTTATGAAAGCAGTTCCCGTGTGGCATCCCCACTGGACCCAAATGGACACTTTAATGTAGTCGTTAAAGAGGAACCAGTGGATGACTATGACTATAAGCCAGGTATTTGCACACAAGGTGTAACTGTGAAACAGGAAGACACAGATGAAGAAACTGATGAGTATTCCAACACTGATGATGATGATCCTCTCCTGCAGAAACACCTGTTGAGACACAATGAAACAGATGGAAATGATGGAGAATTCAAGTCTAGGAAGCGTATGATAACCAGTCCCTCAGGTGTTGCCAAAGCAAAAATGTTAAAACTGGATAGTGGGAAGATGCCTGTGGTCTATTTGGAACCTTGTGCTGTCACGAAGAGCACAGTGAAGATATCTGAGCTGCCACAGACCATGCTCTCCTCTTGCAAGAAGGAGAAATCCCCTTTGAGTGCAGTGCAGGATTTGAGTGCAATGCCTGTGTGTTTTGAAAATCACAAAGACTCTTGCTCCGGCACAGACACTGTAACTGAGGAATTAGTTACAAAAAAACAATGTCCTGGGAGTAAAACATCACAGAAATACTCTTCAATCAAAGAGGCCCAGTGGGATCTATCTAAGTCACCTAATTTTAATCTCAGAGGCTCAGTAAGTTGTCACTTTTCAGCTAAAGAGAACTGTGGACGAAAAAGGCCTGGCATGCTGAAGAATTCCATGTCCCTGAAAGGCTCTGATAGCAATCAAAACACCCTATCATCAATTATACCTAAAAGAGGAAGACCACGGAAACTGACAGTTTCGAAGGCTGGTAGACCACCTAAAGGTATAGGGAAAGCTGTAATAACAAACAAGAACACCTCTCTGGGGACTGGGAGTATCCTTCCAGATGTTAAGCCAGACCTTGAAGATGTTGATGGAGTCCTCTTTGTGTCCTTTGCATCAAAGGTAAAACCTAACTGTTTTCAAAACCTTTTCAAGTGTCTCACGTTTAAGCCCTTAGTACTTACAAGCTGAAAGTATATTTTCTTTTAAACAGAGTTTTGAGATGTATAGACTCTTGCCAAATGTGTTATTTTGTCCCTATGTTAATTGTAACATTCTCTTACTTCTTAGCAATTTGAAGAAATTGTGGAATCTAGAGTTCTGTATAGAATAATGTGTTCTTGTTTATTAAACAGTGTCATGTTTTGAATATTTCTTGATGCAGCCTAGTTTGCATCTAAGTCAGTGTTAAGGTATTTTACACTTACTTAAGACTTTTTACGTATGTAGGAAGCTCTTGATATTCACACTGTTGATAGAGCTGGAGAAGAGTCACAGAATCTTCAGGCTCCCTTACTAACTACAAATGGTCCAGGTACATTTTTGTATTTTTTGTAAGTGGTTATTCCCAGCAATAAGGGAATTTTTAAAGATGCCCTGAGAAATTGTTACTTTTTTCATGGTATATGTTTCTTACATGTTCTCTGTTACTTATTTTGTGCTTTTGTTGTTGTTTTGTTGAGTAGATTGTCAAGCAAGAATACAAGTACTGGAAAAGGAATTGATGGAAGAGCTGAAGACCTTGAGGCATAAGCAAGTAATACATCCTAGTCTTCAGGAAGGTAAGCAGGCAGTCTGTGTGTTGTTGCACCTGGTTGTATGTTATACTTAATCATTCTGTACTGGTAATAGTCTACTGCTGTAGTACTGTGTATGTTCATTTGGGTTCTGATTTTGGTGTTTGTTTTTTTTTCAAATGCAGGAAGGTGTACAGGTAAGAGTATGAAAGGAAATTTATGTGAAACTGTCGGTTTCCCTCTTTCCACTTGTTGCAATGAGAGAGAATCTGTAAAGTCTAACCCAGTTTTTTTCATAGAGGCTTTACAAGTAGTTTCAGCCAGCCAATAAAGATGGGTTTGTTTTCACAAATTCATGGTGCAAACTGGAAGAGGTGGAGGAGGCAAAAGATAATTGTGAATCTCCAAGAGCAAAGCAGGAGGCTGCATGGCATTGTATGCTTCTTGCAGAAAAGATGCTTAGCCTTCGAACCTCCTGTTTTTGTAATGAGCTAATCTTGAAGAGAGCAGATGGAGTTGGTTTTACTCCATCATAGAAAATAAGCATTTCCTGGTAGCAGAGGAGCTAGAAACTAAGAGTACATTTGCTATCTTTGAGTCTGTATTTCTTTCATCCAGGTTCCACTAGGCACGTAAGAGGGCCAAGAAAGGTACTTGTAGCTTGTGATATTTCATTTATATACAGTATTATCCTGAGGTCGTGTGGAAGAAAGTCATAGATAATACAGCAGAACTTGATGTTCTGACCACTGATGATGTTGAAAGCCTTCAGCAGCAGTAGTCCTGAGACCTGTGGTGTTAACATAGACATCAAAGCAGATGATGAAGGAATTGATCTGAATGGAAGCATTGCACCTCATGCTCTTGAGGTTCTGACTCTGATTTTTTTTTTTTTAAACATATAGCTTAATGCTGTAGGGGTTGAGACTCCAAATACTGATACTTTGATACTAGTTATTTTGGGTCCTGATACAACTTCTACTGGAAGAACCCTGGACTATCTTCAATGGCTTATGCACAGAGTATGATGGGAACTAGCCTGGCATTTTCTATGTTGTTTAAAGAGATGCCTTTGCTTCTTTCTAGTGCTGAGCTGACATTCCTGTCTTCTGCCTTTGCAAAGTGGTCATGTGAAGGGTAGTAGAGAATTCTTAAAGCTCTATCCTGGCTGTGGTGGGAAGGAAACAGGATAACCAATCCCCAGTCAAGTTGTACCTCAGTGGTATACCATAGTATTAATAGTTGTGTCATGGATGTGTAAATACACTTTTCCCCTACCGTAACTGCACAAGTAAGCAGCTCTGTTTTCTAATGACCACACTGGCCAACCTGTCTCCACAGGTGTACGTCCATTGTCATATTTCAAGAATGGTCATAAAATCTCTGTTGTGGTCAGCTGCTGGTGGTGCTAGATACAGCGCTAAGGAAATGTTCCAGCAGTGTTAAGGCTTTAGGATTTTATTGTGGGCTTCCTAGATAGTATCTTTACCTAAGAAAAGTATAATTAAATAATTACATGTTGACAGCCCCTGTTGTGTTGACAACCGTGACACTAGTGAAGGATATTATACTTGTGAGATGATCCTGAAACTGGGAACATATAAAATCCACATGCTTTTCCTCCCACTTCTAAATGAGTGGTGGTGAAGTGTGTGGTACCGTCTAAAGAGTGTCAAGCAGTTCACAGATCCTACAAAATGGACAAGAAATGTCAAGCATCAGGCTAAGAAAAAAAGGTCTGAAGAGTTTTGATTTCCTTAAGTGCTTGTGACTGCCACTTTGAATGTTGGATGGTAAAATCTGCACACCCTGTTAAGTGGTGAAATTGTAATTCAACAATGAAGACAATGACCCCCCCCCATCTTAATTTTTAGAGCGAAAAGTGATGTGAAGACTATTCACAGCAAGCGTGTTACTAGACACAGATACAGATTTGATTTGATCAGGCTGTGAAGTGAATTAAAATACATATATTTCTGTTAGACTTTAGCTGCTGCATATGAATTTGAATTAGTCTGTATTCAGATTACCTTCACCTTCCAAAAAGTTACAGATCTATTTGCTTTGTCCATTGCAGACTTGAGGCTGGGGAAGGAACACAATGATGTCAGTGAAGAGAGGGATTGTTAGGGTTTTTTCAGTTTTTTCCTGTCTCCACAATATCATCAATGAGACATAAGAAGGTGGCTGAGGAGTGCCTGTAAGCCAAACTTAAGGGCTGTATCTTTTCCCAGCTATACTGATTCTTAATTTGTGTAATTTCCTAAATTTCATGAAATTTCCTAACCACAGGTCACGACTAATTCCTCCTTGTCACCTACTACAGAACAGGCAAAGAGACATGGTTCACTTCTGTCCGGAAGATATGAAGTACATGTTGCTAACTGTGCTTTAAGCCGTATTTTAGATGCTTGCTGGTGTTCTTGTCCTCACTATAGTATGGGAAATGGACATAGCAGTTTTGATGCTCACTGCTTTTGTTTAGACAATGTAGTTGAGTAGCTTAAGTTTCTTTCTGAGATTCACTGATGATACGTTGGAGCTGTGCCTGATTCAGGCTACTTAGATCTTAGAGACACCAGGACTGCAGAAAGAAGGTGTTTAAGGAAGAAGGGAATTCAACTTAAGCATGTTAGAGGGAAAGCTCCTGCTGGAGTACTGGAGTGCTATGGGATACCTTTTCTGTCTGAGCTAATTTGACCCCATTATGTTCCTGAAAATCAAAGGCACAGTTGCCAAACATCATATATCAGATTTAGCCGCTGCATCTGATGGAGAGGAGAAAGTTCTGAAGGAGATAGTTCTTAATTTGCTATTTTTTTATTACAGCAGCTGAAATGTAGCAATGCTAGGGATGGTAGAAATTAATAAAAATGATAGTTCATATGTCATCTCTGATGATGTGTGCATTGACATATAATTGCTGTTACCATTTGTTCTTTTTAGGCCGCCTGCATTCATTCCATATTGTACTTGTTGGACTAATCCTCTTTTTTTTTTTTTTGTCTGGGCTTTTAACTTCATGATCCTAAACTGAAATAATCTGTATTCTGTGTGAGTGATCTTATTTTTGTTGGAGTGTTAAGCAAAGCTAGGCTAGTTTTTGAAGGTGACAGAATAATTCAAATGGAGTGTCAAGAAAAATAAACTGTGTACTCTTTCAGTGTTATTTTAAATTGAGTTTGAAAAGAAATGGATGGCATGTTGACATGTGGCAGATGACATGTTTTTATACAAAATGCTGGTTTGACTTGCTCATTTTCCCTGTGTAGACTTTAAAATTTTATCTCACTAGACTGTCTTTGATATCTGTTTATCCGTGCTTGAAATTTGTTCCATGTTGATAGCTTTTGGGCTGCCAGCAATCAGGTTACTGTGTTGCTACCTAGGAACATTAATGTGTACCACAGGCACAAGGTTTCTGCCGTATGTGTAAATTCTACTTTTTGTGTCCTGAGCCTTGTCAAGTTGTACATTTTCAATTCCAAAACTCACATATTTGATATATGAATTTCGGATTTGTTGGCAACAGGAGCAACATTTGTAGTACCCAAACAGATGTTCTCAACTCCAGATTGTGAGCTGGATTTAATTGACAATAGTAATTTCTTTAGTTCAGTGTAACAGTGTTCTCTGAAATAGTCGAATTTACTAGCTGCTTCTCAGCATTTCTCTATCTGCATCTGTTTTGTTGTAAAGCTACCTTTTGTGAACAGGTGAGGCCTGTCTTTAGAGCAGGTTTTCCCACCTACCCCCCCCCAAAAAAAAACAAAGGAAAAAAGTTGTTTTCCCAGGCTTGGTAGTTTGCAGTAATAACCTGCTGAGATCTGGATTGTTTGAACTAGTCCTGAGAGCACTGTTTGAATACAACATTGTCTGTATTGTAATTTCTGAACGAGCACGTACACTTCTTCAGAACTTAAATGCGTTTTGCTCTTACCTTTATTAGTGGGTGAAACTGAAGTGTGTGTGGTATATGTCTGTGCTTAAGAGTAGGTTTCAGTAGAAAAAGGAATGTATAAACCACTGACAGAATTGATCATTTGTGTAGTGATGCAAAATGTGAAAGTTGGTTGAGTTGTTTCAGGTAGTAACTCCAGGTTTTCATGATAAAAACTGCGCTAACTTCTTCAGAAAATGAACAAACAAAAACTTACTGGCACTAAGCAACGACACTGGCACTTTAATTAATTTCTGTGGAAACTTCAGTAGTAATCAAGAAAACGATGAAAAGTAATTGCAGTATTTTCCTTGATTTCACATCCCCTAAAAATACTCTTCCTTTCATACCTGCTGCAAATCCAGTGTAAGTAACTGTTGTAGCCGCTAATGTCCTTTGTCAGGTCTCTTAAAATATTGGATGAATGCTGGAAAAGCCAGTATCTACCTTACTGGTTTATTTTTTAGTAAATATCTTGAATTTCTTTTTCCTAACATCTTGCTGCATTTACGGATGAGACATTTACTGATAATTGCTTTTTGTAGTGGGACTGAAGTTGAATTCTGTGGACCCAACAATGAGCATTGACTTGAAATACTTGGGTGTGCAGCTTCCTCTTTCCTACTCAAATTACTCTTCGTGGGGCTATGCAGCAACCAATCCCAATTCACCAGGTGGGTAGAATACAAATCTCAAGTATTACCCTTTTATTTTCTGTGAGCAGAAGGAGGCAATAGCTGTTTAGTTGAATTCGATGTCTTAAAGAGATTACAGTGATGTTAAAATGATAAAACGTGAGAACTTCCTTAAATCATTATGGGGTTACTGGCCAAGGAGTCCTAAGTGGTTCTGGCCAGATTGTCTTTAGCTTGCATTTTAGTGGTGGTTATGATCCTGTAATAGTATCTGTCTAGCTTCTTTTGCACAGGCTTTCTAAATATAAATATACACATTAACTGCTCTCAGATGCTTCAGAAAAAGCCTAAGCTATCTACAGTTCTTTGGGGTTGCTTATGAGCAAAACAAAAAAGTTGTTTTTCGTGGAGCTGAGTATCAGAACATTCCACATAACTTCATGATAATTATTTAGGACAAAAGTGCTTATCAGTTTTGCTTTTTAAAAACTCTTGTTATCCGAACAGGTGCATTTCTCATTATGATGTTACTGTAATTAATTTGTTGTTTGTAAATACAGTTTTTAAATAAACTGCTTGGACAAAGTACAAGGTTTCTTATCTTTACTTTCCTCTTTCATGTACTTCAGGATTCTGATTACTATGTCTTTCTCCATCTGCTGCTTTTGGGAGCTGGCAAAGAGGCAGATATTGTATCTCCCCTTTGTTTACACTGCAAGAAGCAGATTGAATTTGTACTACCTCAGCTCAGAGTGAAATGCAGTTATTTCTAGTGTAGCAATATTTAAAACGGCTACACAGATCCCTGGTAGTATTTCTACATCACAGCTGAGCTCCCAGAGGTGGTGGTTAACTTGACAGAGATGTTCCTCTTTGCCATTTGTGATTGTCTTGACTCTGCCCCTAACTGATACTCAACCAAATTTGACAGAACAGCAAATGTTAAATGAAGTTTCTATAGGTCTTACAGAAATAATTCGCTCAGTTGAGGGAAGAGACTCAAATTAGTTTCCTTGCTGATAGACATTGTAATATCAGCTCAAAACTTGCTTGTTCCATTTTAGCCTAACTTGCTGATTCACCTGTTTTGGAGTTTTCAATCAACTCCACCATTGCTAAGAGGACTAAAAAAGTAGACTAAAAAAATACAGGAGAAGATGTATTTTATATTGGATAGCAGATGCATGGCCATGCAGTAGAACTCCACAGGAAGCTTGGCTTTTTAAAATATTCTGTTCACAAAAACACCCATCTAAAATTCAAGTCTCTTTATTTCTCCTGTTCATCTATCCCTGAAAAGGAACAAGCAGAGTTTACTAGAACATTGTTACAATCAAGTTTGGTACATAAACTGAGACCTTTCTTCTTTTCCAGATACAGGATTTCCTTTTGTTTCCAGGACAGGAAAAACAAATGATTTCACAAAAATAAAAGGCTGGCGAGGGAAGCTTCATGGTGCTTCTAGAAATGAAGGTAAAACAAACAAACAAACAAAATCAGTATACATGTTTTCCACACATGGCTTGTTTCTTGACCTTCCACAGATGTGTAATTTGATTATTGTGTGTGTCTTAATGAGAGATTTTATTTTTTTTATTTTGAAACTGTAATGAATAAAGAATTTTTTGGTACTGCTTCCATGGTGAGAATGGAGGTTTATGAGGGAGGAGAGGAAACTTACTGCAAGGTGAAAATACACGTATTCTGTTTTATGCATAAGTCTTGAGTGAAGATCAAAGCTGTGATAGTTTTGGTATTGTTTGTTTGAAGTATGGTAACTTAAGAATTCTGTTGCTCCAGGGACCCTGACGAACTAGAGTACTTTTCATTTGTATCAGTGTATTTTTAACTCCAGTTAGATTAGATATTCCTTTCATTTTGTCCTTCATCAGCAAGAAATAGGTATTTGGCAACTCGCTAAACTTTATATTGATGCAATAAATACTTACATTACACCTACTGCACTTCAGTATAATGTTGCTCTGGGTGTTGCAGGTCAGATATTAAAAGACAAAGAAAGTAAACCTTCAGTAGGTGGTTCTTCTATGCAACTTAGTACGTTTGCAAAAAAAATACACATGTGAAAACTCCACAAAAATGGTTGTCCGTACAACTGATTGTGCTCTATACTCTTCTAAAATAATTGTGTATATATTTTTAGAGAGGTATTTACCTTTTCTATATTATTTAATTATTATTAGATTTGTCAGTATGCTTTCCCAGGAGCTAGTTACAGTACTCTTTATTTATTTAGGTGGCAGTTCAGAAAGTTCCCTGAAGAATCGCTCAGCGTTCTGTAGTGACAAGCTGGATGAGTACCTGGAAAATGAAGGGAAGTTGATGGAAACGAGTATGGGATTCTCTTCTAGCACTCCCGCTTCTCCCGTTGTGTATCAGCTTCCCACTAAGAGCACCAGCTATGTGCGAACACTTGACAGTGTCTTAAAGAAGCAGTCCACAATAGTTCCATCTACATCTTACATGTTGAAGCCTGTTCCTCTGTCATCTACCTCTAGGAAGACAAAGACTCAAAACAAACAGACATCTACAAACAGCAGAGTAAAATCATCTTACAAGCCTATACTGCCTTCACCTTTTTCTGCAAAGCAGAGACACAGCTCGTCAACATCAGGGGAAAAGACTGCTAAGTCTGTCTCAAATAGCAGCCTGACTAACCAAGCAGATAGTTTTGTGACACCAGCTCTGGATCAAAATGTACTTCCAAAACAGATCAGTTTGCACCAGGCACCACCACAGCAACAAGCAGCTCGTCCACTAGGTTTGTCTAAATCTCAAGTGAAGTTAATGGACTTGGAAGACTGTGCTCTCTGGGATGGCAAACCACGGACCTACATTACAGAAGAACGAGCAGAGATCTCTCTGGCAACCCTGCTTACAGCTCAGGTAGACCTCTAATAGTTTCTTTTCTGTAGTGTCACTGTGCACTTAGGGATACTGCATACAGATGCAGAAAATGAGCTGCTGAGGAGCATGACAAAGCGTGATATACATCATGTACATCATCTACATGATCTACATACACTACATCTTTTGTGATGTAGTCCTTGCAGTGAAAGTTTTAAGTGCTGACTTAGCAGCATGTAAAAAAAAACTTAATTGTGGTAATAGCATGTTGATAAGAATCATAAATTAATAGTTATAATCAGTGAGTTACCTTGAATTTTCACCATTAAAAATTCTGGTTAATACAGTTGCTTTCAGTAACTACATTTCCTTACTATTTGTTGCCCTTTTTTGCAGTTTATCTGACTGCAGAAAAATCTTGGTCACTTAACTTGGTTGTCACCTGATAACCTCTTTTGCTTTCTTCACATCCTACTTACTACCAAGATGGCTTGACTGTCTGAAATTCCTTCTCAGAAGACCTCAAATGCAGACTTGCCACTGTTCTACTTTTTTCAGTACAGATGACAAATGTTTGTATGTAAACATGTAGTTGGTTATTCTGAATTAACTTTGAATAGCAATTTTACACAGGTTTGATTTAATTTTACTAAAATTGCCTCGTACTAAAATTTGAAGTGTCTACTTGTTTAAACCTTTTTTTAGGCTTCTCTCAAAAACAAACCCATCTACAAAATAATAAGGCGACGAGCACCTCCTTGCAATAATGATTTCTGTCGACTGGGTTGCATATGTGCCAGTTTACTGCTGGAGAAACGTCAGCCTACCCACTGCCGCAGGCCAGACTGTATGTTTGCATGTACTTGCTTGAAGAGAAAAGTGTTGCTGGTGAAGGGAGGATCAAAACATAAAAAAATAATGAAAAAGGCTGCACGTGGAAATCCCGTGTTCTGTGGAACGCAAGAGGATCAGCCAGAGGATGAAGACGTGGAAGAAGAGGGCGATGGGAGAGAAGATGAGCTGAAGCAGAAAGACAAGAAGAAGAGAAAAAGGGTGGAATACAGTGAGTATTGCTGAGCAAAAGCGATTACTTGCAGCCTTGCAGAAACCACTTAGCTTCGTGGACATTTTTATTAGGATGTGGTAGTGAAGCCATTTCTAAATCCAGAAATTTGGAATTCATTCAAAGAGGTGTCTGCAGCACCTGCGTTTGTATAGCCAGCTAGCAGGAAATAATTTTTGCTTTTTAAAACTGATCAGCATCTTGGGCACTACTTAGTTGTTTATTGTGACCGAATAGCTGGAGTTTCTTTTTGATAATTTCAGTTCTTGCTCAACCGTCCAAATACCTTTAAAGACTAAGGGTATGAGATAATTACCGCTATAACTGTTGGTAATCTTCACTGTCATAGTGCTGTTTTCTTTCCCTCTTATCACATGAGCATGTATAGCTGTATTTTCAGTTGCTGTATGTAGCTGCAGAGTTCATTGACTTCAGTGGAAATACTGTGATTTACAGCAGTTGCAGATCTGGCCTAAGGCATGCTGTGGTAGATGGTTCTTCATTTGTAAGTAAGTTGTATTGGTTTCTTTCCCTTCTGTTTTTTTTCAGCTATCTGTGACTCGGAGCCAGAACAACCTATTAGGAATTGTCCATTGTGGGTGAAAGTAGAAGGTGAAATAGATCCAGAGCCTATTTATATCCCAACGCCATCTGTTATTGAACCGGTTAAGTCAGTGGTACAGCCTAACCCTGAAGTCGTGCCTCCTAGTAAGCCCAGATCTTCCAGTGGAACAAAACCGGGCAGAGTGTATACTCCTAAACCAAATCCAGTGGTAAGAAAAGATGTACTTAGTTTTTTTGTGTTGAAAATTAAAACACACTGCCAAAATCTTTTGTGCTAGGCCATTTTAGGATGAATTGACTGTGCGTAAATCTTTAACTGTTCATCTTCTGTTGAGAATTTACTGTAATAATATGCAGACGGTGAAAGGTGATTATGATTCACTAATGGCATAATGTAAAAAAAATGCAGCAATGTATGCTATTTCTGGCAAAATGATTGCTGGTCCTGTAATGTTTGTGTAAGTTACAAGCTGCAAATGTAACCTCTATGATTAATGAATTCCTTGCAAAAAAAAAATTGGGATACAGACTCAGTGTTGAGCGTAGTGCTGGAACCTGATTTTGTTCTCGTTTGAGGCTTTACTACCAATGTTAGAAGAATCTGCATTTGCTTCTCCCCTCTCCTCAGTATCTAAAAAAATGCAACAGCAATAGAGGAGGAAGAGCAGTAGCCTTGAGTCTGGTTATATCTGAAAAACAAACATATTAGGGTTGCATTAGGACTTGTTTCCCTACTTTACAAGAGCAGCTGAATGGCTTTGGGTATTTGAGGGGGTGGTTCTCTGTTCCCCTCCTGACCTGAACGTGTAATTTGGAAGCAAGAGGTGTAATGGGCTATATGGTACTAAGAGGGCAGATTCAGCTTTAAATGCTAGACCGTTCCTTTGGTGTTTACTATTGAAGCATAAATGTTGAAGTGTTTTTAGAAAGCAAGACTGTTTCCGTATCTAACTTGCATGTAAAATGGAGAGGGTTTTTCTTTTTTTTTTCCTTTTTTTTTCCTTTTTTTTTTTTTTTTTTTTTGTAGATTCGAGAGGAGGACAAAGATCCTGTCTACAGGTACTTGGAAAGTATGATGACTTGTGCACGGGTCCGAACGTATGAGTGCAAGAGAGAGAAAAGGCAAAAAAAAGACAAAAGTGATTCACAGAGCTCTAACATAAAGGTAACTAGCACCTGTAACTAGCATGTGTCATAGAACAGGCAGAAATACTGAAAATGTTAAAGTATTTTTTTTTCCCAGATGCTCCTGTGCAACATGAAGTCTTGGCTTACATTTGATGGTGATAGGGCTGTGAAGCCTGAAGCCTAAATCACCTAGGAGTGGTGGTAGACTTACCTTGTTACTGTGACAGAAATTGCCTTGTCTGTGGAAATTCCTGGCTGCCAAGTGCATTATCCTCTTTAAGTTTAAATGTTTGTTGTTAAAGGAACTGTTCTAAGATGAAAATTGTAACATTGTCAAAGTTGGCCTATGTTTTATGATTCAGAGTACCAATATGGTGGACTACATTTTGTGATGTGATTTTTAGTGTGAAAGAGGTACGCAGGTTAAATATTTTTCTTGCATTTCTTTCCTCCCACAGGAGCATGAACCAGAGCTTCAGTCCCTTGAGAAAGCAACCTGTGAGACAGACAAAGATCCTGATAAATCAGGAGGTAAGAGCTGAGTCTTGAGTGTAATTGAGCCTCTTTCTAGTTGTACGTTTTTGTGGGTTTTTTGTATTGGCTTAATTTTTTAAAAAGGATGCATCTATTGATGAAACAAAGTTCAGTATCCTGGGAACTTATTACAGTTGTCAATAAAAATCTTATGATGAGCTTACAGTTTCCTCTTTTCTTAAGCACTTCTGTGTGTCATGTGGGAGTTACATCAGGCTAAATACCCAGCACCTGCTGTTGCTCTAAGGTTAAAATTACTGTTATTACAGTAGCTTGTTTAGCAGTAAAAGATAATACTGAACAGCAGACTTGTCTTGAAGAGTGGTTATTAGATACTTGGGCAGGATTGGAGATCTCTATGCATGGTTTGTCTGGGTTCTCTTTCCTCTTCTTTGCCTTACTACTACTTTGTCGTTACTAAAGAATTAAAAAATATCCAAGTGGTGTTGTGAGGATGGGATCCTCGTGTTCTCCACTTAAAACCATATGGGATAAGGAAGCGCCTGTACTTTATTAGGAGTTTGATGTTGAATTCTTTTAGTTCAAGTTGAAAGATCAAGTATTGTTGCATTATATATGCTGGGTTTGAGTTTCTAGTTGATAATGCTATAGACACCTGTGTTTTCCTTCTCTCTGAAGTGGCCTGACTCATGTTATGAACTTTAAAATGAGACATATGCTAGAGGCATTTTATCATCCATTAATGAAATACAGCTGCCTTTTTGAGCTGACTTTTTTCACTTGTTTAATGCATACAGCAGTGCACTCTACATTTAAGGATTGGAATGGAAAAATAATACAATCAACTAGTTGAAAATGGCTGTGAATTGGTAGGTGAAATTAAAACGGCCAGGACACAGGGCTCAACATCTTTACAGTTTTGCAAAAAGTGACATTGGATCTGTAGTGACAACAAAAGGTCCTACTTCCGTTACACACCTTCCGCAAAAGACAGTTCTGCTGGCAGCATGTTTGCCCCTCATGCCATTATAGGACACTGGTCCTTTTCTGCCTCCAAGAGAAAAGTGCCGTCTCTTGAATAACCAGTGATGCTTTCTACTGCATGTTGGTGTAGCTTGGAGATACTCATCCATGTATTGAAACAACCCAGCTTTGTTTAGCTGGTGATGCAATGGGATGCAACCTGAGATGGTATGGCTGCAGGGAATGAACTGTGAGAAATAGTTACCTTAGTTTTGCAGTGAGGTGTTTCTTGCTTGTGGAGCTCTGCAAGGGGATGTGATTTAATTGATCTTTTACTTGTTGTTGCCCTGCAGCTGAGACAGGGGTGGAGATGTGGGCAGATAAAACTCTTTGAATATCCAGGTGATTAAAATGCCACAGTATTGCAGAAACCTATTTCAATTCTTTCTCAGAGAAAAGCTGGTGTTCGTCCCATAGTGAGGGGGATTCATCCTCCGCCTCCTATGTTCATCACACCACTCCAGGTGAACCAACCAAACTTATCGAGATTATCCCTGACTGCAACTGGGAGGAAGATCACAGTAAAGTCTTGACCATCTTATCACAGCATATCAACTGTAATGTGCCACAGTGCCTCAAAGTGGGTAGCTTCGTTATTGAATTGGCTTCGGAACACAAGGCCCAGAATGAGGACCACCCTCCTGTCTACTCCTCCAGAGTGAAAATTTCAGTGCCGTCCTCTCAGGACAAGGACAAGAAGCCTGACATAGTATTGGAGACTCTTGATAGTGAAGAACCATCACTCACAACCCCAGAAAATAGAAAGTTCTTACGGGCAGGCAGATTGGGCCAACCACGGAAGAAGTTGCATGTGGGCAGAGGCTTGCCTTTTTATGCAGGGGTTTCTCCTGCAGGAAAGCTGGTCGTCTACAAACCTAAAGCTAATATGAATCCCTCAGGCTTGATTCAGGTGGGTTTCTCTGCCTTTACTGTGGAGATTAGATTTGGTTTCATCCAGCATCCCAGAAATCCTTGAAGGAGAGAATTCTTTTATTTGTCTACCTAGTCTTTTTTCTGGCCAGACAAGGAACTTAGTATCTGGTGGCATCCCTGCTTGTCCCTTTCAAGATTGACTCAATAACAGGAGATCTGATTGGAAGTTTGAAATCTGATGGGTTAGCTTGTCTTTTTGGCACTTTGAGTCTTGGTGGCCCAGTTACAGAATTTCTCAAGATCTTTTTGGTGCTTTGGAAAACTTGCTGCAGATGCATTTGACAGATAATACTTCTAAGTGAATGGCTTTTAGAGGCCACAGAATATTTTCTGAGGAAGCATACACTGGGACAAAACTTTAAAATTAAACCATAAGCATTAAATTGCTTTTGCTACAGCTTACTGTTAATCTTCATTAGTAGCCTGCATCATCTGCAGAATTTGTTGTTCATCAAGAGACTTCATGACCCTGTATTAAAAGGGAGTGTTTTCCATGTAGATTCATGGTGCCAACTTGGTATTACAAACTGGTGGTAGAACTTACGGGGCTAGGAGGAAGATCTTTTTCAATCGAAGGTTTTTGTAGTTATAGTAGCACCAGTTTCAGAAAAGGCAGAGGAATTAGAAAATAAGACTAAGATTTATTTTCATGACACTTGGCAGATATGGCACCTTCACAAAGAGAAGTTAGTACAGAAAAAAAATGTAGAGGGAGATTTCTTCCTTCTACTAAAAGTTTATCAAGAAATAGAGTCAAGGCCTTATTTAGTAGTGTGTTAAATGTGTGTTTACTAGTGACTTGGCTTTTAGGAGGTGTTACCAAACAACCTGAAGATAAAACGCAACACTACCAAAACTTCCCATTGTACAGTAGAGACATAAAGCCTGACAATTCCAAAGGATCTTATGTTTTTTCTCTCCCATCCAGTCAGTTACCACTACACTTCTGAATTTGAAGTTAGTCAACTCATCGTACCTTAATTACAGTGTCAAATGACAGTACAGATAAGAAAGCTGGTAAAACTTCTACAAGCTCTTTAGAGTTTTGTCCCAATGTGTATGATGTTTCTTCTGTTACACTAGGTATTAATTAGGTTTCAGAATTTCATCCAAAATTGTCACTGAGTGTGGGAACCCATTTTTATTCAGAACTGTAGCATAAGGCACAGGAAAAATAAGTGCTAGTGTAAGTCAGATTATCTAATTTCAGTGATTTCACATGCTCCTTTGGATTTGGTGGTTGTATGTGACAGTCTGTGTAGCATCTCAAATCTGTTCTATAAAGATAAACAGTTGTTTGAAGTTCTCTTGGGCAGTAAGATTAGGCATTCCCATTCTGAATTGCAATGTGTTGTTTTTTTTAAACAAACACTTGAAAGTCCCGTGGAATGAAACGCCTCTCCAGAGGTGGTGAATTAGCATTCTTTTCACAAAATTTCCCTTTTCCACTTTTTTCAGGTTAATGATAAAAGGTATCCTCAGGCCAAACTGCTTTTGGGACAGATGGGGGCATTACATCCCGCCAATCGGCTAGCAGCTTATATCACAGGCAGGCTGCGACCCACAGTACTTCCTATCTCAACCCTCAGTACTGTGATCTCCAAGGTAGCATCCAATGCTAAAGCAGCTGCTTCTGGGACACCATCAGTCGAGGTGCCCACAACATCAACTCCCAAAACTACATCTTCCACCAGCACTACTTCAACCCCCACTGTGGCGACTCTGAAAACCCATGTCCCAGCACAGAGACAGATAGGTAGGTTGGAACTTATTACTGTTTTAAATTGCGTGGAACTGAAGTAAAAAGTGAGTGTACAGCATTGCTGCTCATGTCTGTGCAACAGTGCATGCTGCCTTTGGCTGCATTGCCTACCTAAACTGCCTCTGCAATGAATAAGCTCTTTAAAGTAGAAGGTATTATTTTGACGTCAGAATAAGATTACAGATGTTGACTATTAGTTACTTTTATTAATGCTACTAGAGCGTATTTTCAAGAGACAAGAAAGTGGATGGAGTCTTGCTGAATGTTAAGCTTGGATTTTTGTTTTGAGAGTTTCCTTACTATGATTTTTAATTGCTTTTCATCAAACATCAACTTAACTTAAAATGAGTGAAGGATTACTTTAATCTCTGGTTCTTCGGTGTCAGTTTTCCTGATGATGATGTTGCACTTGGAATTCTTGTCACCACGAAAGATGCATGAAACAGCAGTGGAAGATGAGATGGTCGAAATCTGGATTAGTGAAGCAAAAGGTGTGCAGCCAATAAACACACCTGCCTATAATCTCATTGGATTTCACAAGCTAAACAGGATTGGATTTAGTCAGCTCTTTGAGTTAAAAAAGCAAAGAACAGTCTTGGAAGAAGCATGTGGTACTTGTGTCTGAGTTGGTACTGAACCGGTTACCCTAGTGTGGCAAGAGAGGAAGTTGCCTTTAACGATTACATTTTAAAAAACAAAACAAAATCTAGTGCCCAACATAGTCCCACACATTCATTAAAGATCTGAAGAAGCTTTGCAAGAGAAAAGGATGTTGTTACCTGTGTCCTGGCAAAACTCTTAATTTCTGGTTGATTGTTTTGTTTTTTTATGCTTCAATTTTCATTGCCGTGTAAATGGGACTGTTCTTCTTGTCCTGTAATAAAACTTTTTGTTCTGTGTGTTCATGCAGTATTAAAAGAGCTGGCTGCGTTTCATTGATGGGTGAAGTGATGGTTGCATATACAATTCAAGTGTTCTGGTATAGTCTGGCTTAAAAATGTTATATGCATAAATAACTATAACGTTCATGTTGGGCTTGCTCTGTAGTATGTGCTGTTGTACTCATCTGTAGGCATCTGGGGTGATGTAGAGGCACTATTCTGATCCATTGAAGAGCAAGGGGTGAGGCTGGTTAAAATATGTCCCATCCAGTCCTCAGTTACACAAAAGTCACTGCAATGAGAAGGGGATATGGCAGACTGTCTCCCTCCCACCTCCTTCTCCCATGGCTGTATAAAATGTGGATACAATTGAAAGGGGAGGAAAACCAAGAAGCAGTGAAAAGAGGAAGACCACACAAGCTGTTACAGGAAGAATTTGAGGTTTAGAAAATAGTTTGAGCCTATTATTTCACTTAGGTGTTTGCGTTCCTGTACTGTAGTTAGAATTGTCTGTTCATAGTTTCATGATTAATGCAACCCCCTCAAGACCTGATCCTTTGTCTATAGAAATGGCATAAAGCAGACATATTTCTAATACATAAAGCATGTTCAGAACTGCCTTAAAGGTTTCAGTTACAAGGTACAACAAAAATGGAGGGTCAAATTAATGCTGAAATTACAACTGTAGCATCTCAAGAAAGGCAAAGAGGGAATCTATTAAAATGTTGACCTGCAAGTTTTTATTTGCAGCTCCCCGACCCTCACCTGGTGGTGTGTTCACACAGTTTGTGATGAACAAAGCTGGAGCTCTGCAGCAGAAGATTCCTGGAGTGAGCACACGCCAGCCTCTGTCGGTGCCACAGAATTTCAGTGTCAAGCCTAGCCCTGTAATGATTGTTGCTCCTGTGGTTCCCTCGAGGCCATCTCCAGTTCAGTGTACAGTCTCTCCTGGGATCACTACAGCCGCCACCACTTCGCCAGTTACTGTAGAAAGTACTGCAGTGGCAGCATCTACTGTGACCACTTCCAGCCAAACAAGAGCTAGTGAACCTGCCTGCTTTCCTCCAGCAGTCACAGTCACAGCCGCTCCGGTAACACCTGGAATCAATACCTGTACTACTCCCTCATCCACCACTCCTCCTGCCGCTGTGAACACAACAAAAGCAACGGAGACTGTTGCACCAGTAGCAACCACATCATTCCCTAAAACTGTAGTAACACCACCAACTATTACTTGTCCTGTTGTCACAACATCCAATTCTACAGTTATACTAACAACAACGGCTACATCTGTGGTGACCTCACCAACTTCCTCTGCTGGCTCTGTTCCACTTACACTGGCAGCAGTTAATTCAAGTCTATCACTGACTCCAAAGAAAGGTAAAGCTTAGATGCTTTGGGCTATTACTGCAAATACTTTTTTTATGCTGTCTCCTTCATGGCTGGGACTCAGGCTGCAGCTGTACAACCCAATTTAAATATAGATTCACTTGCTCACCCTTCTTTCTGAAATAGAGTAAGAAATGTAATCTTTTAAGTTGCTTGTTTTATCGCAGCCTGGGCTGGTAGGGAAGGAAAAAATGAAGCTATCTGGTCAGTGACTGTGTGATGAGCTGGCAGGCTCCCTACTTTTCTTGCCCCATACACATGTATAGCACAATTATAGTTACGACTGCTAGAATTTCACAGTTGGCATAGAGTCCAAGAAATAGGTATAGAATTACTCTCTTGTTAACATGGAGGTCTTCTGGGACATGGTTGAGAAATGGCAAGGGAACTGCATGAGAAAGACTGTTCTGACCTGGTTGGTTCTATATGTGTTCTGTGAATAGAAACAGAAAAAATGGTTTGGAAAAATTTGAAGAAAACCAGTTGTTTCAAAAAATGTTTGTGCTTGATTTCATCAAGCCTGACTTGTAGGCTGTTCCGTTAAGCTGATTTTCATATAATGTTTTAAATGTTTCAGAAGATCCTACTCCACAAGCTATGAGTAAGAGTCCTCAGAAGTTGTCTCCTGGAACAGACAAACGTATAGGACCTCGACTGCTGCTGATTCCAGTGCACCAGACATCTCCTGCTTTGCAACCGCTGAACAACGCGCCGCTTGCTCAGAGGCAGAGGATGGTCCTTCAGCCTCTCAGGAGCCCTGGTGCCGTCAACCTGTTCCGACATCCGAATGGGCAGATCATCCAGCTGGTCCCTCTGCAGCAGTTTCGAACAGGAGGTGCCCAGCCCAGCGTGCAGCCAGTGATGTTCCGTAATCCAGGTACAAAGTGCAGTGCTTCTTTCTTGACTGTTCAGTGTGTTGATTAGAAGTGAACCATGTAATAAATGTCTCTGATGCTCCTTTCCTCTGCTGGAAGTGAACAGTCTAATTTGATTCTGTGAGAGTAGTTAAAGAACATGGTTTAATTTTTCAGAACTTACAAACCATGTGTCTAAAATACAAAACTTGTATTTATTAGCTAAGTCACCAAGATTTGTGATTCTGTGAGGCAAATAAAAGGGCCTGTTGGTATGTGGAAGTGAAGCCATGTCTGTTGTACGATTCTACTATTAAATTCTGTTGATCTGATGATTCAAAAATAGTTCTCTTGAAACAAATAAGCTGTTGTTACCCATGTCTCATTGGATATGCTGCTGTTTCTGTTGGGTTTGTGGATTTGTTAGAGCTTTTACATTAGATGGTTAGATAAAATGTTACCCTGTAGTACAAAATTGCTGCATTTTTTCCTCCTTAGTGTGTAAGAAGAAAAATAAGTTGATTTTTCAGCTGTTTCTCTAGTGCATAGTTGAAGACAGGATTCAAAGTGTTAGAAATTGCATGTATCTGACAGAAAACAGGTAGGATGCTTGTTGAGCATACTATTGTTCATATTTGTAAATAAAATGTTGATAAACAAAATGTACTTTAAATGTAATCTTCAGTAGGATTTTTCTTCTGTTCTCCTTTTCTAAAGAAGCACCTTTAGGAGAGGCAGGCAGAGTTGTGTTGAAAAGAAAGAGGCAAACACAAGCATGGTAGATTACAAAACTGTGAGGAGGAGATAAAATAATCCTGTGCCTTAGTTGAGGTTTTAGCATAAGGTGTGGTAAAGAATTGGTCAAAAAGTTAATTGAATTCCTTTCTGGTTGGGAACTTTTGCTGTGCAGGATAAACTGGTTGCCAGTGGGGGTGTTTTTCTTCCTTGTTTAAAGACTTCTGAAATGCTGAAAATGTAGCATAATGTGGTCATAGTTTTTTCTCTATGGAAATCTTGTTCTGAGGGGAAAAAAAAAAAGATTTTTAAAATGAAATAGTATCTTTTTTTTTCTTTAAGAAAAATCCAGATTTCCCTGTTTTCCAATAAATAGCTAGTGAAATGCAGAGGACTTCAATTAAACGCAATGTCTTTTTGCCTATTTTAATTCACAAGCTTAATGCTAGAACTTACCATTAAAATCTGCTAGTTTTAGAGTAGCCACCTGATGTATTTTTTTGGGTTGTTCCACATAATAATTTAGCAGTTCGTATGTCTTTGTGTAGCATCATCTCTTTTACTGAGAACTTATTGTCAAATACATGATGACTTGTGATCCTTGAGAATGCTGTCTTCTTCTAGTACAGTATAACATACTAAAACTAAAATTAAAAAATAGCTTTCAGGAAGTTTTAGTTACTGTTTTGTTTTCCTTACAGGGTCTGTTGTAGGAATTCGATTGCCTGCACCTTCTAAGCTTCCTGAGTCACCTGTGTCTCCTGCTTCCTCTGTGTCTTCCACTTCTGTCACCAATTCAGCTGGGCAAACTGCAGTACCCAAGTTATCCCCTACATCTAACCTAACCACTCAAGCATCTTCTCTTCTTCCTTCAGTAACAAGTTTTGTGTCACAGCCAGGCACTCTGACTCTGAGGATCTCTCCTACTGCTGCTAGCAGTGTGACAAATCAAACAGCTGCTGAGTCTAAAGTAACCTGCAGCTCAGGTGGTCTGCCAGGTACCACTGCTAATCTCATACCTTTACAATCTGGTAGTTTTGCTTTACTTCAGCTCCCAGGACAGAAGACTGTGCCGAACTCCATTCTTCACCATTTTGCATCCCTTCAGATGAAGAAGAATTACAGGAAAATATGCAAGAAAGAGGACTCTGGTGCTGCTCAGCAGGAGACTGGGAAGGCTTCACACTCAGATAACAATGAAGTTACAGAGTCTGAGGTCACGGTGTCAGATAGCAAACAAGAAGAAAATGAGGTGCCAATTAACCAGTCAAATAATGTTGAAGAGTCAGATAGCAAACAAGAAGAAAATGAGGTGCCAATTAACCAGTCAAATAATGTTGAAGAGTCAGCATCTGGCACAGTTGAGCCTGATAGAAATTCTGCTATATTAGAGGTGGTGAAGGACTCCAAGGTGCTAGAGAGTTCTTGTGATGATAATTCTTCTCTACATGATGTTTCCACAGATGTCATATCATCTGACCATTCGTATATCAGTGAGAAGCCAAATTATGAGGAAGGAAAAGGGGTCCCTGAGGAGAATAAGGATTCTGCCCATTCTGAAATTGTAATGGAGGCTGTTTCAACTAAGTCTGAAACTGTTTGTGAGTCATCAGATCAGTCTCTAGTTGCTCCTGTGGATCATGCACATCTACAGAGCCTCAAGAATGAAGAGACTACACAGCTGAAGACTTGTGGAGAGGAACAAATACATTCTGAACAGGAGGAGAGACCTGTAAAAGAGGAGGAGGAAGATGTACAGACACAGATAAAGGAGGAGGATATGGGAAGTTTTTGGCAGCCACAGAGTGAACAAGAACAAGATACACAGCTGGAGAGCAAGGAACAGGGAGGGACTGTACTGTCTCAGTGCAAACAAGAATATGAGGGTGATGCCATGCAGCCAGCTGAGGAAAGGAAGGAGCACAAGGACTCTACAGAAGCAGAAAACATGAGAGAAAAAAAAGGAAGTCAGTCTGAAATCAGTCCTGCAGAAGAGCAGGATAATGCTTTAGGAGAAGACCACACAGTCAATAGTGAGGAAGGCAAAGCAAACACAGCTGGACAGGAAGGCAGTAACAACACAGAACAAGATGCTTTTGATTCTCAGGAAGAAATGAAAACAGGTCATGATCTTGTAACACATATCAACAGTTCTTGGAGCAAAATATCTAGCATTGTACCTGCTTTAGAAAATCAAAACGATGAGAATAACAAAGCTGATACATGTGAGAAAAGTGACCTCCTGACACCAGAACAGAGGGCACAGGAAGCCAGGCATCACAAAAAGGGAAACATGCCCAATATTGATGTAAATACTGATGATGTGGAAGAGGAAGAAGAGGAGGATGATGATGAGGAAGAGGATGAAGAGGATGAAAAAACTGATGATTCTGCTGATGAGTTGCTGGATGGTGCTTCTGACTTCCTAAGTGAAGAGGAAGTAGATGTTGAAAAAGTGGTAAGCATTTCATTATTTATGAAGGGATTTTAATTTCTTTTTTTTTTTTGATTGGCCAACTAACATGTCACAACCCATGGATTTGAAAAACACAGTAGGATGTTTGTGTTCAGGACTTCAGTTTCTTTAGAAAGTCTTGATTGGGGTTCTAAGTGGAAAGTCTTATTTATTCTTAGTTGCATGCTTTTTTATAATCAGCAATGTAGTGGCCTTCTAGAAATTGTCAGTTTTTCAGATAATGGGAGTTACACTAAGCAAGCTGTAATAGAACCATTTCATGTTGTCTTCCTCTGGTATTTACTCAAGCAGTTTGGTTCCTTGTAGTATGATTTACGGTCATAAAATGTAGTAGCCAATCTAGTATTTGTGTTATTTTGTTTCCTTCTACTTAGTTTTTGTAGCCCTTAGTTAACATTTATTTCTCCAAGGAATGTTTTAATCACTCCATAAATTCCTCTTGAAATTTAGTAATAAGTTTAAGTAGTCTTTGAAAGCTGCCATTCCATATTTGATAGATAAAAATTGCTGTGGAAGTCACAGAATAAGGGTAAGACATTGTGTTTGGTACAGTTCAGATGTATTTAGATTGCAGTGCTCATAGAATTTCCATCAAATTTCACCCCAAAATGAAAAGAAAATAATTCTACATTTAACTTTTTGATGTACTTTTTATATATCAGTATGTGACATAAGAAAAAAGTGCGTTTCCATGGCTGTGGTTTTGTGAGTCAGTTGAAAGGACATAAGAAATAAGGTAGCAATTTCTTGGGATGAGATGCAAGTGGAAAGAGAGAGGTTGAACTGGAGAAGAATTGAAGAACAAACATTAATAATAGGAGAGTTGATGTTAGTGTCTTAAGGAGTTTGAAAGTACATCATTCTTAGAATCAGAGTGGCAGGTTGAAAGGGACCCCAAGGATCATCTAGTCCAACCTTTCTAGGTAGGAACATGGCATTCTTTTAGCCCTTTTGTGTTAATGTAGTCCTTGCAGTTGAAGACCGTGTGAGATTCCTCAAAACTGTATCCAGAGTAACTCAACTAAGTCTTAGCAACTCTGGCTTACAGAGAATCTGTTTAACTTCCAGGAAAACTGACTAATCAGTTCATATTCCAGCTTGCTGTTCTCAGGCAAGATGATAGCATCTCAGCTGCAGGAAGGTGAGGAAACTGAAAGCAGATGTAATTTCTGAAAGTTCTGTCAAGCTGAAAACTGGGCTGTTGCTATCTCATCTTGAGATGGACAGTGACAGTTGGGTAACTCCTGTATCCTTCAATAACTTCAGCAGAGTTAGTAACAGGTTTTGAGAACCATAGTTAATTTGTGCCTGATGCCTGATAAAGCTTCCAAACAAGGTAGTCTGAAGAACGTATTTGCAAGCCAACAGGTTAATATAATGTTGAGGTCACAGAGTCATCAGGTTGATGTTTTAAAGATGAATTTTCTTTTGCCCTGCAAAAGGCTGATTAAATGAAAATATAATTACCAGAGACTATAAGAAATGTTTGTTTTGGAAGAAACTTGGTATGCAGGTTTTGGCTAACGTAGTCTGGTAAGCCGTGTAAGGGTGTATCTTCCCCATCAGCATATACAAACCTGAATAATCCAGCGTTGGTTCCAGAGCAGTAAACTTGAGGAGTCAGATTTCAAGGATTCAAAAACCTGTCTAGAAGTCTTGGTTTGTTAGTCTCTGATGCCTGCAAGCTAAATTAGCATATCAGTGCCTAATGGAGAATTTAGTTTTAAACCTAAATATGGAAGTCTGTTATTTTTCACTGGCATGTACTCTTTTATCAGTCTAGCACTTAAAAGACCGGCTGCACTGGTATTGTTAACCTTGACTGGATGAAGTCAGATCATATCAACAGACTGCTAGAGGATGTTTATTAGTTTCTTTAAGCTAGTGGAAACATGGAAGCACAGCGTGCAAACATGTCCACTAGTACTTTTGTTTAGTGGAAATGACTAGATGTTTACTATTGATAGATCTTTCACTACTAATGTGGAATAGGGACTGGTTTTAGTTACTCAAGAAATAGCCATTAAAAACCCTAGAAAACTTCTGTGAGAGTCAGGATGATTGGTGCTTAACTGTAGTAGCTGTTACTGTTCCTTTTTTGGTACGTTTCCCCACACTGGTTCTCATTGCAGTAATGACTTCATTGTTCTTAATTTTGCATATCATACTCTTCAGAATATCATAAGTATTTAAATAATAATTGGACAGCATTTTGCAAAGCGCCAAAATCATACTCTTCATCATGTAAGCAGTTTACTCTGTGACCCAAAGAAGCCTGGCTGTATGATGATCCGACTGTAGCTATCTTAGGTGTGAGACCGTTACCAAGGTGATAAGTGTCTCAGCTTGTGTCAAAAGAATGTTAGTTAGCAAGAGTACAGTAGTAGGTTGTAAAGGCAGTTTGGTCTGATTTTGAATTGGTGGCAGGAAAACTCTGCCCTGTGGGAGCTTTTTATCTTGCTTATAGTAAAAGCATAAATGACAGAGATGGCTTTTGCCTTTCCCAAAATTAATTTTGCAGAGTTGGTAGTGAAAGGAATTTCTTAAGCTGACAGTTAAAATAACCACCTGTGTAGCACTGTTTATGGGCCAGTGTAGCTGGAGATGTTGATCCTTTAATGATTGTTAATATTCTAATGTAATCTCTTTTGAGACTGAGGTTAAACTGTTTTGGCCTGAGCTCTACTGCTGAGTAGATACTCATTTTAAGAAACAAAACAAAACAAAATAAAAACTGTTCCAGGATGTGTGTGAATACAGTGAGGATGACGAGCAGGTGGACGTTGAGACCGTGGAGGAGCTTTCAGAGAAGATTAACATTGCCCGTCTGAAGGCCACAGCTGCTAATATCCAACCTTCCAAACAGAAGTAAGCATCCTTGGAGAGCACTACAGCTTTGTATTTTATTGATGAGCTGGCGTTGAATGAACCCATTAAACTACAGGTTTAAAGTGATGGTAAGATAAAGCAAGGCTTGTGTCAGGTCTTCCTGAGCACTGGGCCTTCCCAGTATCTGTGAGGACGGGGCTGTTGGAACTAAGAGTAGATTCAAAGTGTCTTAGCCTTTTTTCATGCCCCCTTCTCCCTCTAGTTAATTTGTTCATGGGGATGGGTATCTTCTAATGTAAAACTATGATGAGTGAATTGCTGCCGTTCTTGCAAAATGGATATGAGCAGGGTCATCTTGTTTTTGAATGTGATTTTGAAAGCTTTGTTTATTCTCACTGGTAGACTTGTTATTTTTAGGCAGGAGCAGTCATTGGCCTAATCTCTAATTCTGTAAATGAAAGTTTGGTCTTTGGGACCATTGCCCCAGGAAAGAAGGTATTCTCTTATTTACATATAGTCTGCCATGGTTGGCTGTCTTGGCTTTTTCTGTTGTTCTGGTTTTGTTTGTTTGGTTTTGTTATTGTTACTGCACTTGTATTTATAATGATAAGATGCGAAGTAAAAATACAGTCATGACTGTTTCTCAATTGCACCAAACTTTCCTTTAAAGGTACAGCTCAACTTATCTCCTTAGATGGTGACTTTCTATAAATTGTAAAGATCTTTTCAGTGAGAAGGAAAAAAACAGATGTCATATTTTGTAAAAAAGTAATTATTTCAAATTTATATTGTTTTCTGCTTTCTTGAAGCTCCTGAGTTATAAGGAAACTGTTATTATATATTAGGATAGCAGTAAAAATGAGGATTTTGGTTGTTCTTGGTGGGGGAGAGATTAATGTGCTGTCTGTACTGAATCTCTTTTTTAAAAAAAGAACAAAAATGTAGCTAAAAAAACAAAAACTTTCTGCAGCTGACAGTCATGGGCTGAATTTATTCTCTGACATATACTGAAATAGTTTGCCTTTTGCACAATTGGATAATTTTACAGTTTTCAGAATGGCACATTTTTTTCCAGGATGGTGGCACTGAAGAAAGCTCAGTAGTATTTTGATTTCATGTAGTTATACAAGGAAGAGGTAATTTTAAGGGATGAGAGTGAGCAATTCTTGGCTATTGGAATGTAGTTAATGAGGATAGAGTGCATGAGATGAGTAGTGTTGGGAAAAACTTTTTACCTTTCTTCCAGATGCCATGCTCGTAATTCTTCGGATGAAAAAAATTCAGAAAAATCTCCAAAGGTATATGTTTGCTCTCCTCTTTCCTTTTGGTATCACACCTCCATTTTAAAGATAAACTTTCATCCCAAGTGCAGTTCTTACTGTGATTTCTCTACCTTCCATATACTTTATGCTTAAAATGCAGGAAACCAGAAAAGTTTATGAGGGGAAGGGGCACAGTCCAAGTATCATTAAAGAAAAAGGGTTGCTTCTGGCATCAGTGGTTTCAGATTCTGCTCTGTACGGGAGGAATATCTACCTTTTATTTATTAGTACGTTTGCTTGGATTTTGTGTTCTTGGCATAAATAATTTTTACAGTCCACGTAAAATAATAAACAACTGAGAAGTGTTCTTGTGTGTGAAAGATGACAGAATGAAGAATTATTTAGGCACAGCACTGAGTGAAGGATTTCTGAAAAGAGTAGTTTAAATAATAGGTATTTAGGTAACGCAGAATCCTTTTGAACCAAACCTCACTACAATCCTTCTGAAGCTTATCCTGTATTTTAGGCTGGCTTTGAAGCCAATTTCACTAACTGTCTGTCATAACTATCTGTGATGTACTTAGTGTCAGGTCTAGAGCTACCAAATGGGGTGGGACTTTGAGGTGGTGTGTGAGCCTGGTGTATGTTCTGTACATGAGTGCGGATTGGTGTGTATGTATGTTTTTGCCCGAGATGGGCTCCAGGATTCTCTGCCTGCCATGCCTTCTCCATATATTCTTCTCTCTGCCCTTGAATTTATGACATGAGACCCTTCCTCAAAAGGAACCTATTGTCCAACATGAGAGGAGATGCAGTTGCAGCTTTACTGTGCTTAGTCTGGCAGTGACATCAAAATGGGTGTCAAGAGCCAGGTTTCAGGAGTCTTTGGATTCCTCCCAAGGCCAGCAGGCTCAGAAATATTATCACTGGATCTGAGGAGTCTTTTCTGCTGATTTCCTGGGGTTTGGAGCAGACCTAAAATGATACTAAAACGCATAAATGCTACTTCTAAAGTATTACTTCATCATGAAATAAGCAGCATTATTGTACAAAGCCTGTAAGAATAATCATAAAATAACCTGCACTTCTGTAGAGATTAGTAATTCTACTTATTGCCTGTCAACCTTTTGGAAACTTAAGCAAATCCAAAATCAAAGCCTGTCTTCCTCACTTACTGTCTCTTGGTAGATGTCTGGGGTGCGAAGTTTCACATTCTTACCTACAATCTCTTTTGGCCCCAACCTGTATGTATCCATGAAAAAAAAATAGAAATCAAACTAGTTTAGGGAAAAATTAAAGTGTTCTGCATTTGATGTGATTGTTTCATTCATTAGTAGACACTATTGACAAGGAAACAACAACAACAAAAAGGCTCAAATGTGTGATTTTGTTGTAATCCTGTGGTTTATCTAAATAGCTTTGTATTGCAAAATGTAAAAGCTTCTGAGTAGAAGGGACTGATCATAATCTTTCTCTTTAGGGTTGATGTGATTATATCAGCCATTTCTTACTGGTCAGCATTTCATTCTTATTTACTGTGTTTCTGACACTGAACTTTCACGAAGACGTAATAGCAGAATAGCATGACATGAAATCTTCAGGTGTCTGTAGAAACCTTGTAAATCAAACATGCCTTTGAGCATTACCTTTTTTATTTAAACTCATCAATATGGTTACTTCTCCAGAATAAACGTCAACTCAAGGGCAGAAACCTGAGGACTGAAGCAGAAGCCTTTGCTCATTACCGCCAGACACACACAGCGAATGAACGCCGGCGACGTAGTCAAATGCGAGGGCTCTTTGAAAAGTTGAAGAAAGCTTTGGGCTTACACAACCTTCCTAAGGTCTCCAAAAGCTACATTCTCAAGCAAGTAAGTATTTTGAAGCTTAAGTGAGGAGGAGAATCATTAGTCTGGAGAGGGTAGTGAATTGATATGAACTCTGTGAATTGTGAATAGAGAAGTTCTGTCACCTTTGCAGGACTCTAGAATAAAATAATATGTGAAATAATGTATTCCTAAAAGCTTAATCTTGATGTCACGAATACATGCTTTCAGACTAGCTCTTTGCTTATTTGTATTCTTTGTGAATTTAACCATGGAAGGTTATGCATTAATTCCTTAGTAGCTTACTGTGTACACCAGGCAGTTGTGAAATACATTGAAGACTTTTTTAATCCAGAAGAAGGCAGCATTTCATTAGGCATTGTACTGACATGAAAAAGTTCATTGTAAAGATGTAAGTGACAGGAAACGAAATGTAAGTTGTAGATACATAATGATGCTTATCAGCTGTATCGTGAAATTGTGGGATAAAAGTTTATTGGTTTATTCTATTTTTCTTTAAAATAGCTGAGCTTTGGAGGAAGGATGAATGAGATGTTTATGGCTTTTCAGTTTGTATTTCAGAAAGGGTGGCATTACATAGTATTTCACATTATTTATTATTATATATATAAATAATATATATATAATATATAAATAATATATATATAATATATATATTATTATTTATATTTATTATTATTTCATAGTATTACACAGTATTTCCCTGTTTCGTAGGTTCTCAATATGAAGATAATGTCTAAAATTATAGAAAGGTTTCTGGGAAGGAATGTATAATTTTGTATTTTGTTGGTTTATAAATCAGTTCCCTGGCACTTTTCCAGGCCTATGAAGAAATTCAAGGACTGACTGATCAGGCAGATAAATTTATTGGACATAAGAACTTACTGACGCGCAAACAAGATGTTTTGATTCGAAAAGTATCCACACTTTCAGGTGAGACTTTTTGGATACAGACTAGCTGCAATAATGAAATGAAAGGCCTTCAGGAGTGGGAGTTAGTGGAGTAATCTTCTGTGGATCCAGGTGAGTCATTAGTTTGTATAAAATGTAGACTCTCAGTGCCAGAGTCCTGCCAAGCTCTGACTTAGTGATACACTCATCACGGCGGTAAGAACTGCTTTTGTTTTCCATTATGCCTAAAGGATCTCTGTGCTCCAAGCCACGAGCTTGGGTTCCTGTGTGTTAGGTATGCTTTAGTAGGTGGGGGAAAAAAAATAAATCTTCTATTCTGTCATTGGTCACTTCCTGAAACAGCTCTTTTGTTCAGTATACACAGTGGTCTTTGATCAGTACCAAGACATCTGACTCCTTTGGTTGAATTTGCAAATAACTATCCATGTGCTGCTTTTCTGAAAACTAGTGGTAGTAGTGTCTAGAAGGCAGCTTGTCCATAGAACAAAATTGCAGTATGTTCTAAGCTGCTTCTCATCTAGGCATTTCAAGACATAAAAGCCATGTTGTATTTATTGTGTCTTTCCTTCTCATTTGGAGGTTTTGGAAAGCTGTGACACTGGCTAAACGGCCAGTTCCAAAATGTGTGTCAACAAAACACTGAATTATTCTTGTAGTCTTCTTAGTGTCTGGGGATAAAAATAGGACACTACCTCTAAAGTAGAAATTAAAGGTACTTAGATGTTGTGTATTTATGTGAATCACTTTGTGTATATTTGATGTAGTTGGTAAAAAAAAAAATAGAAAAAGCAAAAAGTGTTTTTCCTACCTCGTTATTTAATTTCTAATTCTTGTAAAGCCATATCTAGGCATTTCAAGACATAAAAGCCATGTTGTATTTATTGTGTCTTTCCTTCTCATTTGGAGGTTTTGGAAAGCTGTGACACTGGCTAAACGGCCAGTTCCAAAATGTGTGTCAACAAAACACTGAATTATTCTTGTAGTCTTCTTAGTGTCTGGGGATAAAAATAGGACACTACCTCTAAAGTAGAAATTAAAGGTACTTAGATGTTGTGTATTTATGTGAATCACTTTGTGTATATTTGATGTAGTTGGTAAAAAAAAAATAGAAAAAGCAAAAAGTGTTTTACTGAACCTGGTTGTTAATTCAGAAACGTTTGATAGGTCTTTTGGGCAAGGGATGAAAGCAAACAATTTCACAAAGTAATCTTCTGAACTTTTGCATTCCTAGTGAAGTACCTCAAACCTGATGAGGAAAAAGGTCCTCTCTCAGAAGAGTTAAATATACACTTAATTAAAGATAGACCATGGTGTTAAAACATAAATAGCAAGCGGGAAACAAGCCAGTATAGTTACTTCAACTTCGATCATATTAAATTGTGTGCTTCTGCAGAAAACAAATTACTTAAAAAAAATCGCTGTGTTTGTTCAAGCTTACAGTTTTTGTGTCAACGTTAAACTGTATGTGAATTTGCTTCTAAAAGTATTTTCAGTAACAGAGTCCGTTAGTCCAAGAGATTTTATACGAAGTAAAGGTAACATTTTGTCTGGTAGTCGCATATTTATCATCAGGAGAGATCTTTTACCACGTGGTAAAAGCTGTGGCTTTTACCATGGCTGTGGGTATTTCCAAATGGTACTTGTTCAGCAAGAGCTGCTGTTTGTCCAAGATGATTTCTGTTTATCAAAGTTGCAGATAAATTCCAAAATATATGGACGTTTCTGGAGGAAAAAAATAATACTGAAACAAATAGGTAATTAGTTCCCTTTGCTGTTAAGTATGCTGTTTACTTGGTGAGGGGTGGTGGTGATCTGTTCTATAGTAGTTGAATGGTGTTGATAGATTTTTAGTTCTGTCTTCAGCTCTTTAGTTTAAAGATTGGCTTGATTCTCTGATAATTTTTCTGTAGGCAAGACAGAAGAGGTTGTCCTTAAGAAGCTAGAATATATTTATGCCAAACAAAAAGCAGTAGAAGAACAAAATAAGAAGAAAGAAGCTGAGCCAGAGGAAACTGCTGTAACCTCAACTGCTAGCAAAAATCAAGAAGAGTCTTCTGCTCCCTCTGGAGATCCAGTCCAAGTGGCCATGACCAACAGAAGAGGCAAGCCATTGATACTGGCCAGAAAAGGCGTCCGTGCCACAGGTAGGCTGAGAGTGACACATGTTTTACATAAAGGGGAGACAGACATTGAAGCATCACCCCATGGGATGCTAAGCTAGCTCATTTTGTGCAGGCAGCTTCATTCTTGAAGCACAATTGAGTATAGGACCTGGAAGTGTCTCTCCAGTTGGTGTGGAAACCACTTGTTTTGAGAAAGGATGAGACCAGCACTACTGAGGTCTTCAGGTGAATGTGACTTGTGAGTTTCAGAATGATGAGAAGTAAATTCCTATTAGTTTGTTCTTTGGTTTTGTGGAATTTCACTGCAATTTTGCAGTAATTTCTGAGATTCAAAGGTGGTTCTTCTGCTGACTCAAAATCTGAAGCTCAGTCCCCAGAATACTAGAGTTGCTAGAATAGATTAAGTTTTTGAAACATCGCTCCCAAACAGGCTAGCTCTCAAGGTGATGGAAGATTTGCTCTTAAGGGACAGGGTTGTGAGGCACTTGAGAATTTCTTTTTGGAGCTAAGAACTTGTGGAGAAATATTTAGCATTTAGGGAGACTTTTGCACCATAAGGGTAGGAAGGAACAAAAGAATATCAGAAATCCAAACTCTCAGGGTGGTATTGCTGTAATACTCTGTAACCATCTGGTTATGTTTCTCATTTTGGTAAAAATTAATAGATCTTACTTGTGGTGTTCTTGGGCTTTTATAAACAACTGATCCTTATGGTTTCCCAAGCCTCATTTTTGTACAGTCCTGGGAAAGTCTGGCATCAGAATTTGGATGTGGTGAGAGAACTTCCTTCTTTTCTTTGGACTGAAAAAGTCCCTTTTATGATTTCAGCAAGACTGCTGTGAAATTTGATCAGGATGCCACTCTGGAGAGTTAGAATTGTTACACTGCACAGAGATTGTACAGACTTCACTCTAGCTGCATAGGTGAGGGAGGTTCCTGAAGCCTGTATAGCTTCTGTAGCAGCTTTCTAATCTAGATCTTGTAAACATTCCAGCTGGAGTTCCTTCCACAAATGTGTTTGACACTAGATTGCAGGATATGATTTGCCATCAAGGGTGCTATGCCAGAATAAATCACTGATTTTTACAAACTTCTTTTTTACAGAGGACACCTCATCCTCTCTTGCATTAACTGCTGCAAGCCTTGTGATGACTCCACAGGGGCAGGTGCTTACACTGAAGAGCCCACTGGTACCAGGGCAGGTTGCAGCTGTTCCTTCCACACTATTGCAACCTGAGTTAAAGCCTCAAGCTGTCAGTCCTGCTGTGACAGCACAGCCAGGTATGATCATGTGACAACATGCTAATGAAAATCAGTATAATGCTGTTCATAGGTGTGCATAGCAGCTCACAAAGTAACATGTTACTTTATTTTTGCTTTAATTTTTTTGGTTTTTGTTCTGTTGTGTTTTTTTTTTTCAATGTAAGTGACAGAGGTAGAACCTCACTCTGATAAGAGAAATTTGATATAATTAACTCAAATTATCGGTTTATCGTCAGGTAAGTAAAATCTGTTACATTTTTGCTATTCCCAAATAAGAGGAACTTAGGAAAGATTTCTTGCTCACCAGTCAGTCTATATTTCACCACTTGCAGTTGGTATTGCAGTGTAAAATCTTGCCTAGAAGTGCAAGACTCTTACTTTCCAGGCTTAACTGAGTATCTGAAAGGTCCTTGTTTCCACCTCTCCCCCCTTCCCTTTTGGTTCGATAAGGTATTGCATCTGTGATGATTCGACTGCCAGGATCAACAGTTCCTGTCCAAGTAAAAGGAATCCTTACTAACTCTACCATTCCCATTACACTGTCAATTGTTCCTGAAAACTCAGTGCCCTCGACAGTGGCATCCACTACAGAGTCCTCTTCAGGTAGGCTCTTTAGTTTTTATGATCTTTTTGCTTGCACAGAGGGAGCATTATTCTGGCAAAAACAAAGGTAAACTGCTTTCTCACAAGGAAGTTATGATAGGTATTATTGTCTGGGTATTCAAGGAAAATCAGTACTACGTGTTTTGAACAGTTTAGAGGGACCTCTAGGGCGTTATAGACAAGAGCTTTTTAACTTCCCCTTGCCTCACTAAGCCTCCTTGCCCTCAGCAAAATCAGAATAAGGACTGGAATGTGTGGCATGATGCACCTTTCTTGGGAAGCTGCAGTACAAAGTGGTGGTGGGTCTGTTGAAAATCTTTGCCTATTACATCCATGCTCTTACTCTGGCATAGCCCCTTCCCATACCCTATCAGCTCTGCTGCCTGTTGGAGAAATGTTTTTCAAGACTTGAGTGCTGTACGTGGTGTCTGAGTGTGGGGTGGTTTCTTCCAGTAGTGTGCTGCTTGCCATCTCTTGTGTTAAAAGCAAGCCACTCACTTTCTGCTTCATTGTTGTCATTTGGTGGTAATGAAAAAGGAAGGTTCACTTCAGATTTGGGGCTGGGAAAAACTCTTGAGTTCTATACATAGGAAATTAATAATTGCATTAATTAATAGGAAATTAGTAATTGCGTAGTCCCTGAAATGCCTCTGCGGCACTGTGCACAAAACCAGTACTGCAAAGTGTGAGCATAGAATTAAGGATGAAAAAACAGGGAGAAAACTGTCATTCTGTTTTCCTTGAGCATAACCATCAGAGTTGTAAACATGACAGATACTTGCATTCATGCCAACCTGCTGAAGGAAGGGACTAGGCAAGTGGTTCTGGGATCATAGATGTAGACCTTGTTCTTGTTCTACATGTTGAAAGTGGAGTTACTAGTGTTTTAAGGTGTCACTTGACCAAAAGTTTAAATTATGAATACCAGCATGCTTGAGGAAGACCCGACAGGGAGCAAATTATATTTTAATTAGGAATTGTCTTGAAGTTATCATGGATCCTGATGATGCTGCTTTGTTTGCTTTTGCAGAAAGCGCAGATTCATTTATGATGCCAAAGATTGTTAATGTAACATCATTGGCTGCTGAGGGAAGCACAAGTCTAAACCTGAATAAAAACAAAAATTCTAATACAGCAACAACAACTGCAGATGCTCAGGCTTCTGAGAAGTCTTTGGTTGTAGCACCCCTTGAAAGCAGGAAGAGTGATAGCATCCTTTCAGAAGAAAAAGCCAAACCATGTTCTGGAGACAGTGGGGAAGATGGAAGAAATACCACAGATCCAACAAAAGTTTTATTTGAAAACAAAGATGGCATTCCACAGCTCCGGAATGTATCGAGTACAAAGGAGCCTCCAGAGTCCTTTAGCAAAAAGCTCTGCATTGGTGAGTTTGTAGGAAGCCAAGCCAGGAGGAAAGATGGCGATACAGGAGGGGAAAGATTAAAATCTAAAGAATTGCCATTCCACAAGCTACAGATCAAAGATTCCAGGCTAGAAATGGAATTGAGGAAAGTGGCATCTGCAATGGAGGAAGCAGAACTGGATGCAAGTGAGTTACTGAGCAGCATCGAGGAGAGTGATGACACTGATGAAACCCTCACTTCACTGCTGAATGAGATTGCCTTTCTCAATCAGCAGCTGAATGATGATGCTTCAGCTATGTCAGAGCTGCCCGGTGCTCTCAACTCCAGTTTCTCTCATGAAGATGCAGAAGCTCGTCGGGGAACAGCCAGTGATCTCACCACTGCAGATGGATCTTCCTTCCAGTTTGGCCATTTTGGAGGCAGTTTTAAGGATCTTTCTGAAGTTCCCGAGGGTGGTGGCTCTATAAGCCCTCTCTTGCTGCACCTGGAAGATGATGACCTGACTGATGGGGATAAGAACTCTGGAGAACCTTCATCTGAAGCAGATGTTTTAAAGATAGTAATAGGTACTGAAATGAAAGATCCACTTCACAATCTGTCCATAATCGGTGGGAATGGCAAAACTGTAACAACCTTGGCTGAGCCTGCTAGTGTGACACCACCAGTTTTGCAGATGAAAACTAACCCAGAGGCTAGTAATGCTGACCCTTTGTGGAGGCCCATGCCCAAACTGGCACCACTTGGCTTAAAAGTGGCAAGTGTGCCAGTGGACTCAGAAGGGCAGGGCAATAAAGTGATGCCCTTACTGGCACCTGTAGTTGCAAAACTGGCACCCAGTGGGGGAAAAACATTACCTCCAACTGTTCAAGAAGGACAGGACCACAAAGTGATGCCCCCATTAGCACCTGCGGTTACAAAATTAAATACTACTGGGACCTTGCCTTCAAATTCAGCAGGCAAATAAATGCATATATATTTTTATCAGAGACTGGAAGGGAGATCTGGAGCAGTGTGAGCCAGTGCTGCAGTTCAGCAACCTCCCTTGTCTGCAACACTCATATTCTGTAAGGCATCAGAACTATGCTCATCTTAGGGCAGGCCCCAAATTGAGAAATAAATGCTACAAAATGTTAAGCATGTTGATCTATTTTTACCTCACTGTTAATTATGGATGTTCTTCCCCTTCACAAAACAAGAAAAGTGATCTATAACCATTGCCGGGCACATGGTATCCTTTTAAAATTGAATCCTTCACAGAAATAGTTTGTCTAATGACTGAGAAATCTAAGCTATTGAAAGAGATATATTTTATTTTTTTTCCTAGTATGAAGGCAGCTGTCTTGTTGGGGAAAAAATCTGGATTACTTGTTTTTGTGCCAGGCAAGTTAACTATGCAGAAATGAGATGTTCACATTTGCTGGTTTTAATGTTTGCAGGATATCATGAATGTGCAGAAATGAGAAATGAGCTTGTGCAGTTTCTCTAAAGATTGCTACCTAGAGCAGTGGAAGGAAAATGTGAATCTGAGCAGAGCCCTGAAGTGAAAAGTTTTTGTTCTCTGGTGCTAGATAGTTCTCTGGCAGAGACTCTTTTTAGGAGTTCATGCACAGATGATTTTAATAAATATCTATAATTCTAGTTGGGGAAGAAAATTGTATTTCCCAGTATAATTAGAAGTAGGACAGTATGTTAACTATAATAAAGCTACTAAAAACCTCCTCACATTTGTCTCCTACCCATATCCAAGTACTCCCTCCTTTGATGCTTAGGGCATCTGGATGGAAAAATTGCAGAGTGTAGAAAGAAATTTGGGCACCCTATTGCTACATCTTTATATACATAGCTGAAGTAGCTTGAGTGTTTTCCCAGTTCTTGTTTTCTTTCCTCCTGTCATTCTTCAAGATGTACTTTGTGGCTCAGAATGTTGATAGGAAGTGTTGCTTCATAAAAATACAGAATGCTTTCAGGACTCTTTGAGTCTAGCATAAATGAGTGAGGTGTAAATGTGAATGTATATATGAAAATATGTGTATATCTTTCCAAACCTTCCATTTCTTTATGAATTCAGGAAAGGTACTCAGAGGTTTCTCACTGCATTTGCACAAGCTGTGTATAGCAAAAAAGTCAACAAAAATGCTCATTACCAGGGAAATAGGGCAGTATTGAATCACAAGATGTATTTTTTATTCGTCTCAGCTACTGCTTACTCAGTAACCTGTAGATACTCTTCAGTGTTCAGCTGTTGGATGTGAAGGGCCTACAGACTGTAAAGATATTTATATTTTTGTACACAATTTTTGTTTTCGTAGTTTTCTTGACAAATGAAATTTTCAGCCTAGGAGAGATGATTTGTTAATGAGTGTGTACACAATCTTTTCCTATCAAGTCTGTAAATATGAGTTCTGGTGCGCTTGAGGGGCTTCTTGGCTGCTCCAAAAAGGTAAAAACTTTTGCCATGAGAATTACACAGAATTGGATCATGCTTTTTGCTTTATGTTTAGGAGTGTCTTTACTGTACCAGCAACAGCAGCTGGGATCCTCCCCATCCCCCCCCCCCCAAAAAAAAACAACCACAAAAAAAACAAAAAAAAACCCCAATAAATAAAATTCCCCATCTTCAGTGATGCAGTAATACAGGAATTCTATCTTTGCAGCAGTGAGGTTGTGCAGGTGTTGAGAGTGATGTTGTTCCACAGTTGAGGAGCAGTGTTTGTACAGAGCGCAGCTGTACGCTGTGTTCACTTATCTCCACTGCCTGGATCTGTCTGGGTTATATCCACCTGGGGATACACATACTTGGGTGTTCCCTCATATTTTTTATGAATTCATATTATGCTGCAAAGGAGAGAAGCCCTTCAAGCTCAGCATGTGGATGCTTAACTCCAGAGCCTGCATAAAAAGGTTCTTCCCCTGGCCATTCTAAATGGTGTGTTTTAAAGCAGTTACATGTAACTCTTTATTTCCTTTTGCATTCACTATTTTAATATTTGATACAAGTCCTGTGTTGGCCATTTGGAAAAGAAACACAAAAAAAGGTTAGCATTGAGAGTCATGTAGGGTCTTACAGTTGTCACTGAATGCCTTAGAAAATTGAATTTACAACAATAACAAGTACTTAGACATACTTCTTATTAAAGAATTTCAACGTTATTTTAAACCAGTGGAACTGTGAAATAACTAAATTAGTTTTAAATTAGACTTCAGTTTATTTACTTGGGAATCTGGTTCTGAGCATTTCTAATAGGCTGAAGTTGCTTGTTTTTGTCACCCATGGCATTTTGTTTTGCCAACAGATTTCTTTCCTCCTGTGTGTGAAACCAACCAGAACTGTGCTGTGATTCCTTTCAAATTGCTAATAACTGACCTTTCTTTCTGTACTCTGTCATTTCAAGGTTCCAAATGGCTAATTTTAATTACAGAATTATGTGCTAATTGTATCTGAATACTTTTTAAAAGGATGTGTTCTTTGCACACTTCTGTGGGACAGGAAGTTGTAACATGAAGACTACTCAAGTGGTATCTAAAATAAATGCTTTGTCCATTAGCAAGGATATGGAAAATGCTTGGATGTATTTACTCTTTGGCACTGGGCAGCAGGGCATTTTACTGCAGTAAAGATGACAGCAAAAATTTTTGGCTCCTGAACACAATTACTGAAGTACCTAAGAACATCCCCCAAATGCGGCTGCAAAAGTGGTAGTTGGTGCATTTCCAAGAAGAATGTATGATGGGTCCTACCAGGCAACAAAGCATGTTCAAAATGCTCTTCATTTCTGCTCTCCTTGTTCCACTGTCTCATGTCTGCAGCTTAATATTACGAAGTTAACTACTGACTCCCTCATCGTGCTCTTCGCTCAGGCTCCCGTTGGTTTGGAACAAACCTTTTAAAAATGATACATGCTGTCTTACCAGGCAATAATGCAAGAATATGACACGTAATGAAAATATTTTAGAATCAGGAGAACAAAGGAAACCCCTGCAAGGTGCACGTTCTCACTGGAGCAAGACCTGGAGATGTTCTTTGTTTTTTACACATCTGTAAATAGACTGGAATGTTTTTAAGAATATAATGAAATGTCAGATCTAGCTTTTTTTCCTTTTATATATTAAAGTATATCTTTCCCTCTTCTGTTTTTGAAGAAATAATATTTTTGTAGAAATCTAACAGTACAGGACTCTTAAATAACTGTATGTGAGGGACAAAGTGTAAAACTAAAATAAACCAACTGAGGTCAACTAGAAACTGGCTTTCGGACTTTATTACAGGGAGGGAGAGGGAGCAGAAGTGAGGTGGTGGTGTGTTGTTGGTGACATGTGGCATTGGACCTGAGCAAATGACACAGACGTGTGCTCTGAAACAGAATTCTTGGCAACACAAACATCAGAGGAGATTTCTTGCTTTGGTCTTGAGTGGTGACGCAGAAAATGTTCCTGGTTGTCGTTTCAAAGGGGCTTTATTTTCACCAAAATGCATCTTAAGCAGGAAGCCAATGGGTTAACACAGTGGCATAAAAAGAAAAAAAATAGCTCAACAGTTGGAGACTGAGTTAATGTAAAATCACTCTCTAGTCTCTCTCCCCCAGTGCTAAAATTAGGTTAATCCTTTGTTTCCTTTGGAGAAGCTGTACAACACAGCTGTCTTTATGGGAACAAGTATGAAGAACTGTGAAAGTGGCAGAGGAGGTGCTTTTTAGAAGAAATAGATAAAACACCTGTAACAAGTCACTGTCTATGGCTTTGATACCCATTAAATGGAAGACAACACACTTGGCAAATGTTTTTTGTTTGTTTTTTTAACTAGTAATAATCTACAAATAAGCAAGTTTGACTTACAGGCATGAGAAAAGAAAATACAATTAAGAGGAAAATTTATGCATGAGGGTAAGTCATGGATGGGAGAGGAGATGTCACATGATTTTTATACAGAGGAAGATGATCTCACAGAATATAACAGATTGAAATGGGTGATACAGTCACATATTTTTAAAATCTTTTTGATGAAACCTTCAGCAAGTCCTGATCCCATGACTATTTTTTAAGGGATAAAGTTACTTATTGGAATAGAAAGGAACATAAATGTAAGGTATATCCAGTCAGGCTTGCAATGGAAAGAATTTAGCAATAGATGGTTCTATGTTGATCTTGTGCTGTGGACCTCTTTTCCAGCATATTTGTTCTTGGAAACACATGATGGTACAGGTGAGCTCAGTTGACTATGAAGAGGTACAGGGAGCAATAACTAATTTAAGGCCAGATTTGAGTCCATAACTGCAACCCAAAAAAGTGCAGAGGACCACTTATTGCAACAAAGAATCTAAATTAATTACTGTCATTTGGCATCATGGTAGTGGAGGAGTTGTGGCACTATGATTAGTTAAGCTCAGCGTATCATCTGTTTGCTTTTTTAACTGCTGCTGCAGACCAAGACAATGACATTACACCTCTGTAAACTTGGTCACTTGCATTTGGTGTTGCCAGCTGGCACCTTTTGTTGTCTGTCTTGGGTCACTTGAGAGAGAGCTGGAGGCCTATGATAGGTGATGGCTCTTTCAGAAGTCCCTCCTTCATTTTGAAACAGAATTCTACCCATGGGAAGATCTGCAGTCCCTGCTTGTCTGAAAGTCTTTTCTGATGAAGAGGAAAGCCTCACTCTGGCCTCACCGGTCACCTGGGGCTCATGGGCTGCAGCACAAACTGCCCGTGTCGTGTTCCAGGCAGTGGGAAAGCCCTTTGGCCCACAGCCTCCAGCATGCTCATCAGCACGAGCACATCCCTGTGCCAGCAAGGCCCCTGGGACCCACAGCTGCCTGTCGGGACCCACTGGCACCCGGTGTGTCCAGCCTGGAGCCCCAAGGTGAGTGAAAACCCCTGGTGCAGCCCTGCTCACAGCTGGCAGCAGGATTCCTGTGGTCCTGTGCACAAGGAAAGACCTCTCCTTGTTCTGAAGTGTCCCCTTACTGGGCTCATCTTGTTCTCTAATTGAACACTCTTGCAGGACTGTTCTGTGCGTGGGACTGTGGTTCCCTGTGCTCACAGCTGTTGGCCCTGGCTCTCCCCCGGTGAAAAGCAAATGCTGGAAATCAAAGCTGAAGGGCTTGAACCTGGAGGTGACTTTCTGTCAAGCTGTTTCTGCAGCTCCCAGCCT
>NW_009953571.1:5378432-5391709 GCF_000747805.2 Chaetura pelagica
CGGGACCGGGCACGAGGCGCCGGCTGGGAAAGGGGCGGCACGAGCCGCGCGCCCTTCTTGCTGCGTTGCGTTCTCATTTACTCCTTGGGCAGCAGCCCCACGAAACTGCTTGCCCGGCTCCGTGGCTCTTCCTGAGCCGCTCCTCCAGGGCTCCAAGCGTCAAGTCCAACCATCTGCCCTATAACCCCCAAACCTTCTCCTGAAACACCACGCCTGCTAGTTTTCTGAACACCCCCAGGGATGCTGCCCACACCCCTCCCCGGGCAGCCTGTTCCAGTGCCTCACCGCCCTCTCTGTGAAGAAACGGTTCTTAATATCCAATCTGAACCTCCCCTGGTGCAACTTGACCCCACGTCAGGTGCTTCACACTGTTGAGGTGCCGCGTGGCCTAGAAAATGGGCTTTGGATCCCCGGACTCGGGGATCCAGTCGTATGTGGTTGTTATTAGAAAAGAATTAGAATAACCTCAGCATTGCCACCCATCAGCTTAAAAAGAGGGTCTGGAGTTTGCTTTCAAGCATGAGAAGCTGGAAGGGAGGATGGGTGTGTGACCAGAGCCTGCTGGTTTCTGGAACCAGGCAACGTGTTTTCAGCCCAGAGGGACCGGGCGCCTCTGTTGACCCCCGCCCTTCCTCAGCGTGAAAATACAACCAAACACTTGTTTATTTTGTAGCTGCATGATGACCCTGATTAACAAGAGGCCCCTTAGCAGGACTGTTACAGCTTTGCAGGTGTTTTTTTGGACAGCCCACCACTGTTCCTTCAAAGGCCTGGGAAAGGCTGTTGCAGCAGCAGGTGCCACTGTAGCCTCCTGACAAACACCTGGCTGGGGTTTTCCACAGCAGCAAGAGGAGAAGGGCGGGTCTGTGCTGGAGGTCATGGGGAAGTTTGGCAGAAGCAACTGAGGAAGTCACAGCCAGCTCTTGCACCACCCATCCCACCCAGTCTCCACGGTGCCTTGTGTGCCAGCCCCCCCGTAGGAGCTGCACAAGCTGTACTTGGCCAGAGTAGCACGTGCTCCTCTTCCTCCTGCTCTTCCACCGGTTCTTCTGCCTGCTCAGGCCTGGACCTCAATCCCCATCCTCTACATAAGGAAAAGAGGCTCAAACCCTGCTGCTTCCCGCGCTCCATCCTGGCCTGATGAGATATACTCACACAATAGGGCCTCAAAGCCCAGGCCTGTGGCTACACTCGTCATCTGGCTGGAAGTCAACTGCTAAGCAGATGCTGGATTTTGTCATCTTCTGAGAGCAAGACTGGGGCAGCCTCCCAGTGTGAGAGCACTACAGTAGAGCCCTGCTAGTCCTGGTGGGTGGAGCTCCACTTTCCTAGTAAGTTGCAAACAGCAGATGTCCAGCACCAACCCCCTGCATACTGTACGTCTATCCAGCCACATCCTGGTTTCATTCAGGTACCACCTCTCATGCCTTATTGTGCAAACAGCAAACACACATCTCACACCCCTCCGTTTGTGTCTGTGCAGTAAGAGCTCAGCTTGGCAGCAGTACTGGGCAAGCCCTCTGCTCCCTGCTACGTCCCTCTGTCTTGTCCTTCCCTCCAGCTTATCCTGCCCTCCACATGACTGAGGGCTTTCCAGTTGTGCTCTTTTATTCACACATCTTCCACCCTGAAGTGTTCTAAAACAATGATGAAGTTTTCGGAAGGGATCTTGGGATTCCTTGGAGGAAAAACCCTGAAGGAAAAAACCCAGTGGTGATCAGGTGTCTAGTTTCTTTTGTTACTGAATGAAGCCCAGAGCTGTTTGGGTAAACAGCAGCTAAAGATGCATCTTCTTGCAAGAGCCACTTGTTCCTTGGCATAGAGGAAGCTGCTCTGAGCCCTTAACTCTTTCCTTCTGGGGGCACAGCTTATGGTTACAGAGCTTTGCCTGTCCCTGCCTAAGCCTGAGGCGCTGGCAGCACTGAGCTTTGAAAATGTGTTAGCTAATGTTATGCCTTATTACTGAAACATGCTGGACCTGGACTTCCCTATAAAACAATGCTATGCAGCTGGAGTAAAACAAGACTTGATAAACCATTTGTGTCCCTTTGAGGCCTGGCTGGAGCCATGGGTTTTGTGCTCAGCTTTGTAAACGCAGCAGGGCACAGACAAGATCCACCACTGCCCAGGCAACCCCATGGGGCAGGTCAGAGGCTGATGAGGAGCCCTGGCAGAACACACCCCACAGACTCAGGGTGGGGAGCAGCTGGCTTGGCCGTGTTTTGCTGGGTTTGGGGGGTGTGGGAGTTGTTGTTGGCGCCCGCTGGCAGCTGTTAGCACCTCTCTGAGGGCCTGGGACACCTTATGGAGCTGGATAAATTTGGACAGGCCAAATTCAGCACAGTTCAAACATATGTGAACATTTCCACATATGAGATGGTTAATGCAGCAGATTTTCCTGCTCTAGTTTTCTTGATACCCTTTTTAATGAGGTAGATCTGATGTGGTCAGGTTATAACGTGAGTTAAGGTGACTGACTGGAGAAGCATGACAGAAAAAGGAGATTCCTGCAAACTCCTGCTCCTCGACCAGTGTTCTCTGTTTTAGGTTATTCTTTAGTTTTTAAAAAATGGCTCAAGCAGACTTTCAGCTCGTAACCGTTTTTTGAAGGTTTAAATTTGCTTCCTCAGCTTTTGGATGTCCATGGCAAAAAAAGACAAAAGTCTTCCTGCAGAATGTCACCTCACAAATGTTTTGTGGCTCTGACATACAGGGCAATCAACTTGAATTGTGAGGCTCAGTCTCCAAGAAGAAATTTTAATAAACAGCTCCCACCAGACGAGCTGAACTAATGGCAGCCACGGTGGGAATAGTTTGCCACTCTGCTGCAGCATAGACAAGGCCTCATTGTCTGGCTTTCACGGGGAAAATGTCCAGTTTCACAAACTTTGCTGAGCAAGGGGGAAAATAATTATATTGCAGATAAGCTTACAAGGGGTACATTGATGTCTGGAAGAGAACTCGATTTTCATAGGGTAGGAGGAGAACTGTAACTGCCAAAGGGAAAAGCCAGTGGCTTTGGTGACCTACTAAAATTTCCTCAAGTCTGAAGTTATTCCTGGCTGAAGGTGGGTCCCAGGAGGCCAGATCCAACACCATGGCTGGGAGGCAGGTAAGAAAGCATGTTGGAAACCAGGTGCTCCTGCACCTCTGGAGCTGCTCCGCGCACACCAGCGCCCAGCGCGCAGGGCAGACACCCAGCCCGTGCCCTGGCTGGACAGAGCTGTCACTGCGCCTGCCTCCTGCCCGGGCCCCAGCACTCTGGTGTCTCCAAGCTCCCCAGCAGGCGTTTGCCAGGGTAGAAGTGGTGGCTGCAGGTTCCTGTGTCCCTGTCCTTGCCTGCTGCCTCAGGAGCCCGCAGGTGCCCGGGAGCAGGTCAGGTCAGGCCAGACTCCTGCCCGTCACCAGCCGCGCGGGCTCCCTCACTGATGCCACTTGCTGGGTGGTGACATGATGCCACAGGAGCTCTGCTGCCTGCCATCTGCCCGTCTTCAGCTCCCAGTTACTGCAGTTGTGGTTTCATTGGCAGCATTTGAGCAAAGCGTTGGCAGCATTTTGCCTCATGTGTTTGTACTTAAAGGACGACAGGATGAGCACTGAAGGAATATGTTTTGCAGTGCTGGGCTGGCTGTGATGAGCCACATGCAGCCGCCTGGGCTGCTGAAATGCTGCCTTCCCTCCAGTGCTGGGATTATTAACTGAAGCCATTTTGGTTGTCTCCCTAAGGGGGAGGATGTAATTATCTTTTTTTTTTTTTTGCAAGATTGCATGTCATTTTCTCCCCTCTGTCTTAAAAAAAAAATTAAAACTGAGAGAAGAAAAAATGAACTGTGCACCAAGCTGGTAACCTATTAATTCTTTAATCAGATTGAAGCAAAGCTTGAGTGAGTGTAGTGCTGTAAAACTTGCCTTTTTTTGGTGAACATTTCTCTCGAGGAAGCGTGTACTCTCCTCTTTGCAGGAAGCTGCAGTGCCAGCATAAACCCAGTTTGTTGTCATGGCAATCAATGTCAGTAGTTGTCTTATCTGTGTGCCAAATCATAAGCACTCCTAGGATCATAGGAAAATTCATGTGGGAAGGGACCTCTGAAGATCTGAAGTCCAGCTTACTGCTCAGGGCAGGGTCAGCCATGAGATAAAACCAAGTTACTCGGGGCTTTCTCCAGCCAGGACTTAAAAACTTCAAGGGATGGTGATGGCACCACCTCCCAGGGCAACATTTCTAGGCTGTTGCTACCAGCCTCCTAAGCCTTCCTAATTCCAGTCATTCTGGGAATAATATTTTGAGTTTGCTGTGTCTTTGACATTTATTCACTGTGCTCTCTATTTTACACCTGTCTGGAAGAGGAATTTCCTTTCCACTGTGGTTGGTTACTCTCTCTGCAGGGTTGTTACACTTGACTTCATTGCTCATGAACATCCTAGCACAGGCCACACCACTATCTTGCATTTTCTTATCTGCTGATGTTTTTGATGCCATGCTCATTACCTTGACATCTGATGGGTTTCTGAACTTAAGATCTGGATGTACTTTCAGTCAGTCATTTGCTGTATTTTCTTCTGTTTTTCTTCTTCTTTTCTGCCCACACTGGCACTGCTTTAAGAAAACATCCCTAGTCAGAAAAATATTTGCACATTAACAATGAGACCAAACACATCTGCACACACAAGTTAAATGTACATTTGACTGCTCTTCAGGTAGACTTCCAAGCACACAAATGCTGCCATTAACCCCAGCCCTTCCTATTTGTTTTCATCTGTGTAAAGTGCACTGTCCTGAGGAAAGGAGAGAGCCTGTGTGTTTGTGTGTGTCCTTGTCCTGAAGGGCACTCACTTGCCAACTCTCTTCTGACGGGATTGTTACAAGGGTTTTGTGTTTCACTCTTCTCCTGCTCATCTCATATTTAGTATACCACGTCCTGAGGACAAATGCTGTCCAAGGTTTGTCCTGTTTAATTGAATTATGGTTGCCATGGGTAGTGGAAAGGTCAAATTTCATTCTGCATGGTGAATTCTGCACACCAAGGCATGTTACAAAGGAAGGGGAAACCTGGCTCTCACAGTGTGTGTCAAGGAGCCAGGGGTTGAACTGATGGGGATTTTAGAAGGGGTTTATGGTAATTTGCTGCCCTGTTTCCCAAGGAAATAAAGTCGGAGCTGGGTACAAAATTCAGGCTTCTTGGAAAACATCAGCTCCACAGCAAAGTGCTACAGCTTTTTTTGGTGCCTGTCTCTCTGCTTTCTGGCCAGAGCCTCCTCCGGGACAGAGTTGTGCTTTGCCTCAGACATGTAGCAAAGTCCTTTCAGAGGGTCTCTCTAGAGAACCCAGTACAAGCAAAGGGACTGACATAAATTGTGTACTTCTAGGTAGGGCTGGGCAGGGCACTGGCAACAGGTTTGGAAAAACAAAAATAGATGCAGTGCCAGCATTTCTGGTATTTGGTTTCCAAACAACACAAAATATTCTTTGCATTTCAGCCTCTGTGTCTCATTTCAGCATCTCTGAGGTGGGAGGATGGAGCTTGGCACTCAGGGATGCCACAGTGCTAAGTGCTCCCCTACAGGCTCTGCAACAACCCCTGGGGGCTTCCATATTGACCTCCATACCAACCTGACATATGGACCCTGACACAGCCCTGCCTGTAGGAGGGGGACATGGAGGTGGGGACCCCATAGTGGCAAGCAGCAGAACATCTCTGCAGGAGGCTCTGGGACACAGCAGGAAGTTTTGGAAAAAACTGCCTCACAAGGTTTTGTTTTGATGTTTGCTTGTTGTTTTTAAGGATGTGAAAGTCAAAAAGCAGAGCAAGTAAAGGGAACATTGATCAGATGTCACTCTCCAGGCAGGACTTAATGAGAATAGATGGGGAAACTGAGGCAAAAAGCAGTGCTTGAAACGTGGCTGGCTGAGTGTTGCTCAGCAACATGAGAGAAAGTGAGAGATAACTTGTGTGCTCCATTGCATTTGATTTTCCAACATTCATACTTGAGCCTTAATGGGAAGGGCAGGGTCATGACATGAGAGGAAATTTAGAACGTCATCAGCATGCTAAGTGTGATTGCAGTGAGCAGCTGTGAAAACTGATATAAACAGGTGGATTCCATGGCTTGCAATATAATGCTTTGTCATCAGTTGGACTTTCATTTTTGTTGCTTGCTTACAGTTTTGCTGTAGTTCTTTAATTTTGCTAACAGGAGTAGTGAGAAAAGGCATCTGTGGAGGCCAGGCAGCTGTACAGCACATTCAAGCTGTACGGTCTGTCATGCCATCTTTTTCTCAGGGCAAAATCCAAATCTTGCTCAGTTTTGGTTTACATTGTCACCTTACTGAATATCACCAAGAGCAAGATTCACTTCTGCCTGAGCATTGTGTGCTTTGGGCTCGGGGAAGATATTAATGCTATGTTGTTCTCCATAATTACTGCTCTCTGGAAACACAGGGCATGGGATGAAGGAGAATGAAACAAACAGGCTTATTTAGGTCAATTACAAAAGTACAGGCTAATTGCGAAGAAAGTGGTAAAACAGGAGCAGATGGGGGAACATAGTGGAAAACAATGTCACAAGTGACCTACATACTTTTGGGGAGGGAGAGGGAGGCTGGACAGCAGGCGGTGGGGAACGCACAGCTCAGCACGAGAGGAGTTTGCAGGCTTCTCTCCTTTGAGGTCCCTGGGCCAGGGCCAGCCTGTGCGCTGAGTGCCGTCCCTGCAGCCTGCACAGGGCTGGCCTGAGCATGGAAGAGCATCCAGGGAGCTACCAGTCAGGTGCTGCAGAGGCACCGTGCCCTCAGGAAGATGCAAGACCTCTTCCCTGAGCCTCAGGGCAGACCTGGAAAATAACAGCCCCCCACGTTCCATGCAAAACAGACCTGGATTGCAAATGGTGTAGTTTGTACATTCTTGCTTGTGCTGCCAGAGGGAGGACAAGTGAAGGACAAATTGCTTAGACAAATGCTGGGAAATGGATCTCATGATCCTTTTCAAGGTCTGTAACAGTAAGGAGCTCTGTCTCACCTAACCTGACCCAACATAACCTAACCCAATCCACACTTTCTACAGAAAGCAGGCCCTTGGGTGATCTTAGAGCACTAAGGCAGCAGCTTTCAACCTCTGCTCAGTGAGCCCTTGTGAGTACTTTTAAGATATTTGTCAAAGTTAGCTGTTCTCAACTACCTTTCACGACCCCCCTAAACCCACTGCCAAAAACCTGAAGTGTGTAGGTGTCCACACCTCCACTACATTTTTGTTTATGGGCCCAGAACTGGGAGAGATATAAAGTGACTGCTCTAAGGGAAACCTTTATCATTCCTCACAGAGTTCAATGGTAAGTTCATCCTGTGCTTCATATTTCCAGAGAGCAGTAATTAAGGAGAACAATAGAACACAAATAACTCCTGCAAAAGGGAACAAGGATTTGGCATCCCTTATTTAAGTACCAGCTCAGTCAAATGCTTTCCTATCATGTGGTTTTCAACTCTGGACTCCCCTTGCAAGTAGGGACCTCTGTATCCAACGTCCAATCTCTGTGTGCCTGCCAGCCCTGGCACTTGGCCAGTCAGTGAGAGACAGCCCTCTCCTATCTGCACACTGCTGTTCTTGTCTCTACCCACATCTAAGGTCCCAGCTAACTACTCTCTAAAAACAACAGAGTTCATGCAAGACTGCAGTTCCACTGTGGGTTTTTGAGACTGTCCTGCATGTAAATCAGACCAGACTCAGTTAGATCTAAGCTTAAAGAAACCCTCATGGATTAGCCTGGGTAAAATGTCATGGTTTATCTGATTAGCCAAAGATGTGATAGTGGGGAGATCACAGGACCCAGACAGTGTATTTTTGGCCTCATTGCTTGCTGTATCTCCTCTCTAACAGCCTCCATGCTCCATGGAGACAGGAGGAAGTGAAACATATTTCAGCAGCTACCACATGGTATTCTGATCTCCTGCCACTGATAAACGAACAACCCAGACAGGTCCTGATTCTGGCAAAAAATTTAATAGGATTGTAACATAATTTTCCTGCCTCCACAAGCTGGCTAACAGCTGGCTAACACACCTGTGTGTGGGCCAGGCCGCAGCTAGTGGGGATAACACGTTCACAGGTAATGCTGGTGGAACAGAAGTAGCTGGGGCTGTGGCATCGTCCCCGGGGAGCTGCTGAGCCCTGTGGTGCCCCAACAGGCTTGTCCACCCCGGGACACCCACACACTGATGAGGCTCTCGTGAGGACCCGTCACAGCACCTGCTGCCTGAGGTGGCTGTGGGAAGTCCTGCAGCCATTCTTCCAGCTGAAATCAGCCAGGCCACGTGCTGTGTGTATCAATCCCACCTGCCGCCTGCCAGCAGCTTGGCAGCACAGCCAGCACAGCTCCTGCACACACCTCCTGCACACCGGATGCGCACATGCCTCAGGCACCAGCTGAGTCAGAAAATGACCTTGGTTTGACAGCTGAACAGACACGTCTGCACTTTGCTAATTATGTTAAAAATAGTTTTAATGAGGGCATGGATTTTATCGATCCTTTGAAATACAGGAGACATCAGTGGTTTAGTTCACCTGTAAATTGATGTGTAATATTTCCCTTCATTTTAGGGCATGTTCTTCTAATTCAGAAATCAGTGTTGCTATGCTTGGGGTTTCCAAGTGCATTTGTGCACCTTTTTTTTAATTACAGAAATTATCCATCTATGCTGGCTGGAATCTAAACATTTCAAGTCAGGTACCAGCAGCCTGATGAAAAAACACAGGCTATGGTTGGAAACAATTCCCAGGAACTCATTCTGCATATCTCTTGTAGCTGTGGCAATAAATGAGAGGAAGGGACAAAGCTCACCAAAGGAAAACAAGTCAACAAAACCAACTAACTCTGGTTGGGGTTCATCACCTGACATGCTGTACATTGAGCTTTGGAGACCTTGGTGTCCTATGAAGCATCCTTGGTGCATTTTGCTAGGGCAAACTCATACCTAATTAAGAGGTTAATGATGAAATCATAATTAAGCTTGCAGTCATTTTCATAGTTGGAGAAACATTAAATGTAAAATGCCCTCTATATACTACATCGTAGATGCTTTTCTTCTCTTGCCCTCTATCCTTCAAGTTTCCCATATAGTTATTTTTATTCTGGACTAGGCCAACGCTGTTTGTCTTTCCTCCTCCGCCTGCTCTCCCTATCTGAGTGCCTGCTGTTCACTGTTACAACAAGTAAACAGGTGGAAAAAGACGTTATGACCCTGCTGAATCAACATCCTGTGAGGCTAAAATGACAGCCATTAGCCTAACTTGAAGGCAGTGCCATGGTCCTTCGGAGGTAGAAGGGTAGACAACTCTTACAGAAGACTGAATGCTCTTCTTCCATGGTGTTTCAAAGTTTGTGGGGAAAATGTGTTCTCTGCTCTTCATTTGGCCTGGAAGCTGCTCAGGAAGGTGGCAATTGATAGCATGGAGCAAAATGTCTGTCCCACTATATTTGCAGTTACACATGAGCAAGTTCAACCCATGCTCTAAGCTGCCTGGAAGCTCTGAATCTGCATGCGTGTGACACTGATCCCTGCTAACTCACCTGGTCTCTGAGCTGGCCTCAAGTGCTCATGAAGTTGTCACAGCTTCTAGTTTGGAGCTCCTTCTAGTACCAGCAGAGAAGGTCGGCTCCAGCACATTGACACCTGGAGAAATACTTTCTTAGATCTGTTTCTCTGACTAGGAAATCAATTTAAAAAATGGCAAATCAAGCTGATCAAGCAACCATCCTGGGTCCTGGCTGCAGTGCCATATTGACATGTCAGGGTTTCAGAGGCATGGAGCACCTTGCTGCCCCCATCACACAGTGCTTGAGCAGTGCTCAGTGGTGGGACCACAGCTGCCCTCACCATGTCAGCAGGGCGAGCTGGAGAGACACCTCACAGTCCCTGCCTGACCACAGATGGTAAGAGCTTTGTGTGTAAGGAGAACAAGTTCAAGGAAAGGTTTTAATACCACACTGAGGGGGGGGGCTCACGTAGCACTTTGCTTCATTGCTTTGTGTCTTCTTTTACAAGCTCTTTTTTCATTATATTTCTGACTGGGAAATTTGTTTGTTTTTTTTTTTTTAAATCACTTCTAAAATGTTCCTTTTGCATGGAGCCCTGCAGGAGGATTACAGGATGCTATTCCTTAGAAAAGCACAGAGGATTGTTGCAACAGAGAAAAACATTTTCAGATACTTAATTACCTAATGCTTAAAAATACATCATTTAATTTATTGAGGCACCTATTCTCCCTTATTATCTATGGCATCCCTCAGAAGTCTACTTCAAGAACACATTACTCATGAGCAAGTGCCAGAATAGCCAAAGAAAAATGGTATAATTTATTCATGATACCTTGTGCTTTCTGGCAAGGAAGAACTCGTGACCTCTAGAGTGAAGCTGAAAATCTTGTTGCTTTCAGTTATCATTAACAGATTATCTCAGTCAAGGGGCTGCCCTTGGAGGAGCTGGGCCCTACAGGAACATACTGTAAAAGACAACCCTTGTTCTGAAGTAAAAGCAATCTACAAAAATGCGAGCAATAGTGAGAAGACAATCAGGGCACAACAAAAGGAGCAGCAGTAATTACTTGGATAAGTGAGCACAGTGAGGAGCCCACACACCATCACAAACCGCACGTGTACCTTTAATGAGCTTTGACAGAGGAAGCACTGAATGACTGGCCAGCAGATTACCAGCTTGACTGCTGCCGTGTGAGAGCTTATTTTGGACACCATGAGCAAGAGCAACGTCAGGAGGCAGATTGTGGAGCAGTGGGTTTACCAATTCCTTCTAGACATGCAACTGCATGAAAAGTAGAAAGTAATTTTTTTTCATTTCAAGTTATTTGGTGTTTGTTGGAAGACAGGACTAGGAGAACAGAAGCCATGCAGGTTAGCATCATCTGCTCCAGTTTGTTCCAAGCTGAAGCTCTCTAGTAGTTGTAGAGTCAGTGTAAGGGTTTTGCACTAACCTTTCCTAAGTTTGATATTACTATTGGAAAATCACACCCTTTCTACTGATGAAATAGGTGTGTGGTAAGACTTGTGCTGCAACACCTAGATGAAGCTGGTGATTCCTGCTTGTTTTCCTTTTGTATTAATATGATCAAAGAAGAGCAAGTGTTTGTTTTAATAAAACTATAGAAAAAAGTTTTTTAAATTCACTGGCATGATCCTTCTCCTTAGGATGTTCTGAAGAAACTTTGCAACATTTCATCCTTAAAAAATACCTAGGAAGGTAGTATGCTTTAGTCAGAAAATCAGAAACATCTGTTCCCTGTCCCAGATACTTCTCACTGAATTTGGAAGTCCACTGGTGTTTCAGTTAGCCTGTCTCTTCAGCCCTTCACAGACACAAAGAATTGTAATCACAAACCACATTATGCTGTGCTCAGCTTTCAACAGAAGAGAAACAATGCTAGTTGCATTTAAACAGCGTCTCCCAAGCAAATATCTCAGCTGTCCTTGTTTTCAAAGACATCCATCGGTTCTTTCTCAAATGTATGCGTGTTTCTCCCAAATGTGATGACTCTCGTGTTTTACTGTTGAACAGCAGAAATTTAAGACCTATCAACTTTGTTTTCACCCCTGTGCAGTGCCAGGTTCCAGAGCCATGCAGGCTTGTGCACATTTTTAACTCCACATTCAGTGTGAGTAGTTCCACTCACTAGAATTGATCCATGTCTGGATAATATGAAGAATGTGCATAAATCTTCATAGAGGACAGATCTTTTGCAGCAGCAGTTCTGGTTTCCTTCATGAATTTCTCCTTACCCTTAGCAACAGGGCACTGTTATTCAGCAATAGGACAACAGAGTCAGTAGGAATGAACAACATTCATGTTTTCTGTAAGAATCCTTTTCTTATGTGCCACATCTTGAGTTACAGGCTGGGCCTGGGGCTGAAAGCTGTGATACTTCTATTCCTAGCTCCCATGGAGTTACATTGTTTTCTTTTGGAAATAATGGTGACATTACCAACTCTTGCAACCTTATTATCTCACAAATGTTGGTATCTTTCATAAAGCCTCAGTTCTGGGAACCTTGTGACTTTTTTACACAGCAACAAGCTGGATTTCTCTATGGCATCTGTGTATCAAAACTAAAGCCTGACAAAGATTAGAAACAGACATTTTAAACTCACTTTTTTGCAGGCTACAATGGAGATGACAGAGAGTAGGAAGGTGTCCTCTTTTATGCCTCTGGGTGTCTTCATCAATACAGGCAGTTTCCTGACCAGTTAAGCCTTAAGATCCTAATCCTGCAAGCACTTGTACCTGCTCAGAATCCCACTCTGAATGCAAACAGTGTTTTCTGGAAATTCAGGTGGCACAGGTTCTCACAGTCACCAGCCATGACAGTGGCAGTGTGGTGGCCACAATGGGTACTGCTGAAGGGAAGACCACAGCCCATGTGGATCATCCATCATGGTAAATCCATGCCTGAACTTCAGCAAATTTTCATGGACTGTATTTTTGAATGGTCCTCTCTGATTGCTGCAAATACATTGGGTTTGCATCAGTCACTGACCATCACCAAAGATGGGAAAGGGCACCCACAATAGGAAACAGGGAGCCAGAAAGATTTCCAAGAACAGAAGACAAACTGCAGTAACAGGCAAAGCACGTTAAGGAAGGAGGTGCTAGCAGGACTTTTTCCACCCTAAGAAATTCTTGCTTTTTAGGGCTTTGGTGTGGAGATGTATATTAGGCCAGTATGGGCATGTATAGTCTCTCTGAACTCTTAGAAAGACTGTGCTACATCCTACACGTATGCCCTCTCATGTGGTTAATACCTGTCATGGCATGGTAGGGCAGCTGCCTGTCCTCGTTTGGGAAGCACAAGGATTAGCTTAGTGGCTCTGAATCTTTCCATGTGAAACAGCTATTAGGCAGCTTCTGGGCAAAACCTTCTTGCTGGCCTGGTGTATGTTTGCTTCTAGGCTCTCATCTGCTATAAACCAGCACAAAAGCACCCAGGTTTCTGATTCCACGGGCTCCAACCCCACATCTTGACATGACAGTGCTCTGCGAGACTCTGAACAAAAACGTCAGAGGGCTGAGGAAAGGAGGAGTTCTGGGGCCTCTCCAGAGGTGAGAGCTGATCCCGTTTGCCGAGGAACCCTACCATGCCACTGTGGGGTCCTGTGGTGGTGCAGGGATGCCCAGCTCAGCTGCCACGGGCTGGGCTGTGCCAGCAAGCTCTGTGACCACGGCAGCCCCAGCAATGGATCCCAATAGCTGATGTGTTCACCATCCACCCCGGGCTACC
>NW_009953571.1:5392590-5404086 GCF_000747805.2 Chaetura pelagica
CGGCTGCGCTGGGCTGGACGGTGCTCCCTTCCTCTCGGCTCCTCTCTTTCCCCTTCTCGCCTTCTCGCTCTCTCTTCCCCCCGCCCCCATTTTTCACGGAAGCCGGGAGGATAATTTACTGCAGGCTTTGTCTGCATCCCTCCTTTCCCCCCTTCCCTCCGTCTGCCGCCAGAGCTTCGGGAAAGGTGCGGGTTTGGTGGGGACTCTGTAATCGTCGGGAGCAGTTACAGTTCCTCCTTGATGCCCTCTGCAAACCGGGAGTGCGGGGATGTGAAGTGTTCTATGCCTTCACTGCCAGATACCGCGCACCAGATGTGCGTGTGCTTAAAGCAGAGCTGAATTTGTAGGAGTTAAAAACTCCCTCGTGCTTATTCTCAGGGTGCTTCTGCCACTTGGCATTTAATAATCCAGCACAGCCTTGTGCTTTCTGGACTGCACGGACTGAGGTGAAATGGATGTGTGTGGAGCAAAAGTGAGGGGCTGGGTGGGCACTGTTAATGGACTCCAGGGGTGGGGAAATTTTGGTTTTGCCATAAAAGCCGATACTGAAGTGTAAAAAAGCTACAGTTTTCGATCTGAGAATTGGTTTAGATATACTCATTTGTACTAAAAGGGTGATAATTTTTGTAGAAGCCTCTGAGAATAAGTAATGCTGCACCCATCCTTATCATAAATACTTGCATTTGGCATTTCTTGCAAAGAATGAGGCTAGAATTTGTTGCAAATGTCGTATTGACCCACGGGTGCATCTTTCAGTTTAGATTACTGCTGATTTGATCCTCTGGAATCTGCAAGAGGAAAGTCTGCCAGCCTCTGTGAAAAGCATTGCAGTGTAACAGGAGCGGAGTTCCCGAGCGGAATTGCTGAGAGATATGTGAACGAGCATAAGCAAAGCTAAGTGCATTGGTATTTCTGCCTCAAACCTGGGCTCATTCCACAGGCACAGTTTTGGGGGGGGTAAACACCCTCTTGGCAGCTGGAGATGATGTCGGTTGAAGGGTCTACGATAACGAGTCGGATCAAAAACCTGCTTCGCTCCCCTTCCATTAAGCTGAGAAGAAGCAAGCCTGGGAACAAGCGTGAAGACATAGGCAGCAAGGTGAGTGCTGTGTGGTGTGGCCAGCATGCTTGAACTTTGTTGCCTAAGGTGCCAACTCTATGAACAATACTACTGCTTGGGGAGACCTGGTGTATCTGTAGAATCATGCAGAGCATCTGATACACGGCTGCAGTCTGCCTTTTAGTTAGGATCTTTACTGTGCTTCAGATCCTTTCTGAAGCCCAGATCCCTCTTCTGAAGCACACTTTTTTGCTTGTGTGGTGTGTACCCAATCTGTATGGGAAAGCTTATGGGTTCTCCCACACCGTGGTGTGTGGAGTTGTTACGGGTAACTGACAGGAGAAATGTCATGCTGCCTCTTCCTCCATGTTTCTCACTGCTACCCTGCATTTACCACTAGCTAACAACACACAAAGACCTGTTCTTCTGTCTAAGCAATTGCTCTTGGCCCCGCAAAAGGGTGTTGTGTGAGCATGTAGGTAAGGGCAGCATGGTCTGAAAGATGGAGGAGGCAAGATGTGTCTCAGAGGTGACTGTTCAGATGGAGTCTGCATTCCACAGGCCTGGATATGCTTTCCTCCATGTTCCTCCTGCCTGTGCCTCAAATCCCCTTCCTCTGGGGATGTCTTGTCTGGGGTGTAATTGCTTCTACCTGAAAAGTCCATCATTCTTCTTGGTGTTGTGGAGAATTCCTGACAGACAGTCACTCACTGGAAATTGACTGGTGTCAGGAGGAATGGAGGATGACTTAACTCTGGCTGCAGGGAGACCAGGAGCTGGGTGGCATTGCCTTGTGCTGACAGCGGGCGCCGCTGAGTCAGGGCACCTCGTTCTGTCCCTGCCACTGATTCACTTGTAACCCTGGGCAAGTCACTCAGCCTTTCCGTAACTCTCTCCGTAATCCCTCCCCCCTTGTGAAGACTCAGTAATAAATAACAAAAGCTTGTAGTTCTTGGCTGCAAAGTACATTCATTTGCCTCAAAACAGTAATGCTTCAAAATTTATCTCTTGGAGTGAAGAGTGTGTGTAAAACTTCAGGGGAAATAAATGGCCTTACCTGAATGGCCAGTCTCCAGCATGAAATCCTGTTCTCAGAACTCTGGTTCAGGTTGGAGGTCCCCCGAGTTGGCTATTCATTATCAAGGAATACAGTATTCTCTTGCCAAGCAAGACAAAAAACCTGCTTGCCTTCTTCAGCATTGTCTGTAGGAGAGTTCTTGGTGTCTGTGCATGACCTCGGTGCGTGCAGGTGCACACATGTGCTGCATTGAATGCAGCGTGGCGACTGCCAGTGAAACGTGCTTTGTAGGCTGTGCTGAAGAGCACGTTGTTGATCTGTATTCTGCAGAGACCTCTGTTGAAAGAGCCAAAAGCCAGCTGTTCCACCACATATAGTGGGCATTGGATTCTGTCTCTGTGCTGAGGACTGCACACTCCTCCGCACAGCCAGAATCTGCTGCTATATACCCTTCTCTTCTCTGGTACCTGTTTTGTTTTTTTTTTCCCTTGCACATGCCTTTTGGAAGAGCTCTGTTGTATCCCTCATGCTGTGTCCCACAGCACATGCCAGGGCTGCCTGATCCCCTGGAGATACCATGGGTTCATCCCATGTATATAAGAGCAGTTAATCAATGAGATGCAATGGAACTGCTGGGGAGTTTGCTGATAGAAGCAATTTGTCATGATAAGGAATTGGATGCTGCTGTTGGTTTCTTAGAGGGACCTGCTCTGAATTTCCCTCAAGTGAGTTATGGCCTGTCTTCAGTGGCACAGCTAGAGTGGGCCAGGCTAAAAGCAGTGGGCCCCTTACCAAAGATCCAACATATGTGGGATATCTGTGGAGATGCTCCCTCTGAAATACGTGTGTTCCTCTGCCTTCCAAGGTGAGAAGCAGATCCTTTCAGTCTGCCATTTGGTGTGAGTGTAAATCATTTGGGACCGAAACTGAGCATCATACACCTCGATCCTGAAAGTTCTTTGCTGACCTGCAGGGACCAGTTTTTCAGGCATCTTTCTCTTGGGCTTTTTTAGAAATGTGACTCTAGTCACATGGAAGGGCCTATGAAGCTGGTAGCTTTGGCTGGTCATCTTTGCTGAATGCTGGCTGATTAGATAGGATGGAGCAGACTGTTGCCCTAGATTAATGCCTGAAAGGTGATACTGTGCTTTGTACGTGCAGATGTAGGTAAAGAGCAAGCCCTCAACAGCTTTGTGGTTCCTCTGAGACCCTCAAGCTTTTATTGCAACCAGCTGCTCAATTTAAGATGGACAAGCATGTTCAGTGGCACTGTCTTGACTTCCATGAGCTGTGATTTTCCCCTCCAGTTCAAAGTGTCCTTGGTGTCCCTGCTCTTGCCTAAACAACCCTTTGGCAGTGTGAAGCCTACTGAGCTTTCTCAGCAGTTAGGGACAGATCCCTTGGGTAGTTTGTCATGCTGAAGAGAAGCTCTGTGAAAATTGGCTCCTTTCAGTGAAGCAGCCATGTAAGGCTGGGCTGGACGTGGGCAGGCTGTGGGAGGCTGGCTCCGCAGAGACCTGTTTGTGCATTGCTCTGGAAGGGGGAGTGTGGGTAAGTACAGATATTTTGCATGAGGGCTGTGCAGGACATGCAGTGTGTTACTTGGGAGCTGTACAAGAGAGAACTTGTTTTGTGACTTATTTCTTGCCTATAATTAATGCATGGTTTTACTGTGTAGCCCCAGGAGATCTCTGCAGGAGTAAAACTAAGGAACCAATACATAATCATGGATATTAAAAAAAAAAGAAAGAAAATAAGAAGGAATTTTAAAGTAAATATTGTTGACAAACTGGATGTAGTGTTTGGTTTTGTTGCTGCTTTTCAAAAACAACTTCTGTTTTGTGGGAGTCTTGATTTTTGTTGCTGCGTGACTATCTCTGTGTTTAGACTTTTTTTGTGTCTTCTGCTGCTCATGGCTCGAATTCACTTTTCTTGTCCTCTCCAGTTCTCAGGTTTTTTGTGTTGAACCAATATAGACATAAAGTACAGTGACTTAAGTCTGTTGATTGTTGTGATTGTAATGTGTCAGTGTGGTGGCTGGAAGCTAAAATTTGCTCTGATAAGTTGGTTGGCCTGAGTTCAATTTCTAGAAGAAATTTCTAGCCCTACCAGAAAACCAGCCATGCGTCTGGTCACGGTGCTTGTGATTCCAGTAGAGACATGGGGTTGAAAACTTGGCACTGAGTGCCTTTGAATTAGGAGAGTGGAGAAGCTTAAGGGTTGAGCCATCTCCCATATTGCTAAAATGCCCTGGTTGCTGTAGTATCCTGCCACTTGGTTACACAAAGCTTTCTCTGCTCACACAAGTGATGTATCTGAGCAGGTACAGCTCCTGCAGGCGATGTTCATATTATAAAACTCTACTCTTGTAGAATTTTTTTAATGGATGTAGCTGTGCCTATGTTACAGTGTGCATGGATAACTTCACTCAAACCAGATTATGAACATCAGTGTAGAAACAAATCACTACAAAACCTGCTGCAGGTTTTTCCCTAAAACAATAAGCCAGCGAGTCAAAGAAACACATTTGGAATTTTCTGCTTGCTTCTTTGATCTTTCCTGTTTTTTCTAAGCCAGAAGTATTTCAAGTTGCCAGTTTAAAAGAGTGCTTTGACTAAAACCTGATGTTCCCCAGTAGGGAGTCACTCTGCACAGGGACTGTTGTATTGTGGTCTCCCCCCACCAAATGTTGTGCTAGCACGTGCAGCTGGAGTGCCTGTTCCTGTGCCATGGTGCTGGGTTGGACGGGGTGGCTCTACAAAAACCTTTTTGAGAGCTTTTGTTCTGAAAATAAGTCCTGACTGAGTTGCTGCTAGTGGGACAGAGTTTCTTGTCCTCCTTTGGTGAGGCGGGGTCTGTTCTTACCGCCAGCTTCTGGGCTCCCATGGAGCTGATGGTAGCTCCTTGGTTAGGGCCACAGAAACATGTACACATACCACTGTGTCCTGCTGGTGAGCAGGACCTGCACAGGCACACATTAAAGAGGAAAGGAAATTAATGGAATTTTCAGACCCCTCGTGCCTTTTCATGCTCCCTGCATTCCAACACAGTTCTCTAATTCCCCAGTCCTCTGTGAAGGTGCAGGGCTTGGCTAGGACCACAAGGTGTCCCGAACACAGGAGACTGGCATAGTGTTTCTGGCCTGGCTGTAGCTTCCTGCCTTCAGTACACAGCCCTTTTTGTTTGAAAATATTATAACTTCCAACATGAATCAGTTTAGACTGCCACTGGTCTTAACTGGATCAGCTGAGAATTGCTGAACCTGAACTGGAACAGAACCAAAACCCCCACAATTTAGATTCACTGATCTAAGTGCTTCAAAATCATCACCTCTTAATAAATTGCTTAAGGTGCAGCTGAGGCTTGTTGAGGAGTGGGATTCTTTGTAACTCTCCAGGAACAACTTGGTCCTGCAGCAGAACCTGCTGGGTTCCTGGTGGGCAGCATTTCCCAGGGAGCTGGAGGTGGGGCTGAGGAGCCTAGCTATGTGGGTGAGGTAGAGAGCAGCCTATCTGATGCTGTCACAAGCTCCAGTTTTGGCAGGATTTGGAAGGGTCTTTTATGTAATGATGGTGCTTTTGAGCAGCTGTTTAGCACCTTATTGCCCTGTTCCCTTGCCCTATTCCACTAGAGTCTGAGCAGTGCTCAGCCCACCAGCTTTGGGATCAATGCAACCAGTGGCACAGCTGAGGGGATGCATCTAACCCAGATCTGGCCTGCTGCTGCTGTGCCCTTTCTGCTTCAAGGCTTATATCCGTGAATGTCCTTGGTCCCAGTTGATGGCTTGAGATCTCTCTCACAGCTCTGCACTGCTCAGTCTAAACACATCCAATTGCTTCAACAGCTTAGGGGCTGCTGGCCAGAGATAGAAGGGATTTCATGTCTGTATCTGGTCAGGCTTATAACAGTGTGTCTTAAAGCAGAGGACAAAGACTGGTTAACTTCTCCATAGTCAGAACTGCATTTCAGTGACATGTCTGTCTGCATCTGGGGGTAGTCAGTGGAACAACTGTCATAGCTCAGGGGCTGAATCCCTCCTTGCTGGGCTGCTCTGGTCCTTTCTCCTTCATCCTCAAATACATGGCACTCAAGATGACCTGGTGTTTGTTAACAATTTCACACATGTGGTTTTTCCTTGCTCCATTCTTCGCTTTATGCATGTTATGCCTTGTCCTGAAATTACAGGATGATCTGGCTAGGTCTTCTGGCCTGAATTGGAGACGAACATGAGTGATAAATATGACTTACAGCCACAGGGCATATCAAAACCAAAATTTTTCTGCTGGTGTACTGTAGCACCAATTGCCTCTGGTTCTTGAAGTGAGATGGATATAAAGACATACAGCAAATTCAACATATTTGGTTTTGTAGCCTGCAACTGTATCCATGAACCACTGTGACCCTTCTTTCCAATCCTTATACAAGATTCCTGGAAAGATCATCCTAATGTCTACCCCTAAATAAGGTGCTGTGCAGGAAGACCCTTTGATGGCAGGGGGGAGTGTGTTGTGTTAACAGCTGGGGTACAGTCACGTAGATAATGCAAACCAGGCCACTTGCTGAGTGAGTTTAAGTGGTTATTCCTTCCCTTGGTCCTGGATGGTCTTTTATATCTCTTGAGGTCTTGGCTTGCATATTGTTCTTCACCTCCTTCAGACAGGAAGGCTGAGAAGGCATGTGGGACTTAGCTAACCTGGCTGAAGAGACCTGTAAGCAGGTTTTACACTGTCCCTGCTGTGCTGGATAAGCCGTACACATATAGACTGACGACCTCCTTTGGCTTGTGAGCTGAGAAGCATGTTTTTTGCCAAAGATTTGTTGTTTGCCAAAGACAAATTTCCCTTTTGCCAGAGACCTGCCTGGGATGGTGGAGGTTAGGACTGGTCAGAGGTGCTGCCGGTGGTACATGTACTGCTTGCTGGTCAGAGCTGTAGTTCACTGTGGTGAAGGGAAGTCTGGTGGAGAAAGGCATCCACAGACACAGTGGAAAGAGACCTCCTCCAAAGTGAACCATCTGTTTCACTAGCTGTGTGTTTGGCACTGTGTGTGGGGTATCACATCATTTGTTTCAGGAGTGCAGAATAGTTGAAGTGATGGTTGGGAGTCAGGCCAGGTTGGATCACTGTCTGCTTAAGGGTCTGCAACTACCTGTAAAAGGTTTCACTCTCCTCTGTGTCCAGTGGAAAGCAACTTACAGGACATTACCACCATTTCTACCTGTGAAAGATGTGGTCAGCATTTTGTTGGCCTGGCAAAGCTGAAAAGATAGTTTGCTCCCTGTTCATCTGATTTGAGGAAGAAGTTACTTGATTAGCCTTGGTACAATTTTCTCTGTGAGGGAAAGCAAATGTCATGTACTGGATAGTCTTTGACTTTTTAAGTGGTCTCTTGTCATGATGTTAGGGGGCAGAGAGTGGCACTTATATGGTGTTCAGGCAGCTCTTAGCAAAGTGAAGCCATAATGCTAGTGCTGAATGATCCCAGCTAAGGTCTGAATAATTAACTAGCACCAAGCCTAGTTTCAGTCACTTCAGGCCTCTGTTTGTGTCTGACATATCTGCCTCTGCAGAGCTGGAAGTTTATGAGGGCTCCCATATGTGCGTAGCAGGCTTGTGGTGTGCTCTCTGCTCTGGATTCCAGCTCCAGTTGTGGGCTTGTCACGATCCGTGACCTATTATATCTCCTTATTGGAGTGTATTAACTTATCAGGATTTGCTGAGAGATCCACACGTGGGTATCGCCTCACACAGAGGATACAGGAACTTATGTCCTGACTTTTTTGAGTGAATAACTCGCTCAGTGCTTACTAAATTTCTAACAACAGCAAGGTTTATTGTGGGGAAAACAAAGCAATTTGGGGCAGGAGGTTCAAAAGGAGTGATTACAACACATTAAACATATATGGGTACACCTTAGTTACACATCTTATCCACGTGAGGGAAGCAGAGGGGAGGGATTTGCCCGAATGGCTGGATTATATTTTCCCCTATAAGCTGGGGTAGCCGGAATTGTCTCACCACGGCAGTGCAGGTTCGATGAGCTGGTAGCAAAGAGGCTGCGGGCACTCCAAGCGCAGGTCGCCCCCCCCACCACAAAGCGGCGGCAGTCGGTGCGCGGCTCCGTCTGGCCACGGCTCCTCCCCTGCAGCAGCTGCTCCCCCCCCCATACACACACAGAGGGGGTTTCCTGCCGTATGGAGACGCCGTGTTAAGTCAGTTTTGTCGGCTGACTCAAAGGACATTTCATGTTCGTGTAAGGAAATACCTGGTCCTTCACAGGGCTGGTCCCTGTGCCTGAAACCCTGTGGGCTCTGCTGAGGCTGTACCCACCAAGGGTGGCTACGGCAATTCAAAAAAACCTCCCACTGATTCCTTTCACCACAGTGCTGCTTAGCCTTGCCCTGAGCACATCTGCATATTGTGCAAGGAAAATAACAGCTGAGGCCTGTGGCTCTTGTCAACCAGCAGTTGATCTGTGCCATGTGATCCATCTTGAACATTGTTAGTGTAAAGGTGAGATGCTGCTAGTATTTGTATGACCGTAGACTGCAGGAGCATCCCATCTCTACCTTGCTTTGGTGAGCATTGGACAGATGTGTGATAAAGTAGACCCAGTAAGCCTGAAGTCCAAAGGAGCTTCAGGCTTAAAAAACCCAAACAACAAAAGTGTGAGGGGAACGGGACATGCTTTTCCTAGACAGACAGGGTTCCAAACTCCCACAGGAAGTATGAGGCAGACTTGGAAATTTAATGCTGATCTTCTGAAGCCAAATCTTAGCCACAAAGCTCAGTCTCTTGCAGATTACCAGGGATGTTTCTCACCTCTCCCATGTGAGGACTGTGTATTAATTTACAATTATTTGCTTAAAAGTCCCCAAACCATACTGTTGTAAATGCTGACTTGGTTCCAGTGTCACTAATGATTTCAGTAGTATTGGAGGTGATGACTTTCCAACAGGCTCAAGCAGATTAAGCACCATATGAATTAGAGCTGTGGAAACACCAGTAAACCTTGTAATTTTGCTAGTGTCCCAGGAGACCAGTACTGTTGTTAGTTACTGTGGGCAAACTCTGTTTGAAAATAGTACTATAGAAAAGTCTATGAACTGTTGTTGTATTCAGTGTTTCCAAGCCAATAGCAATAAAATCCAGTCCTGCTTGTTCTCCCAAATACAGTATTAAAAATTCACAATTGTTGAAGAAGGCTGATGTGGTTTAAGAACTAATATCAGACTTATTACCTGCTGGAATCTGAAAAACTACATTCTTTCCTTACAGTGACAGCTCTTTAATTTCTGCATCTCCCAAACACATTGCATAGTTAGGTTGGAACTTCCCTGTCATGGATCCAGAGACTCCTTTCTCTGGAAGAAAATAGATTATTGGAGGCTGCATAGTAGTAGAGAGTCACAACATTAACAAATGACATGAGAGCAAGCAGATGGAGGAGTCTGTGAAAGAAGGAGAAAGCAACTTTATGGCAGTGTGAATAGATTGAAAAATACAGATTTGTAAAGCTCTCTGCTCCTATTTTGCTTCCTAGTAGGCACTGTGAAAAACAATACTGCCTGTTCAGAAGCCCTTCCCAGTGGTCAGGCTGGCCCAGCCTAGGGCAGTTGTTTGAAGTGCCAATGCTGAAGTGTTAGCTAAGTCTCCTGTGCTCAACAGTGGTAGCCTTTGAGCTATCCCAAGGGCTTTGAAATTAATTATTCACCTTTGAGTAGCACATAAGGGGCCTCTTGCTTTTGAAGTCTTGTTTGTATTAGGGATGCTTTCATTTGGAAAAAAAACCATCAAAACAAAACCAACAAAAATCCAGCTGCTTTTGCGGAGTCCAGGACTTTGCACCCTAAGAGCTTGTGTCTGTTACATGGTACCTAATGCAATCTAAATTCCAGAGTTGCTGAAATATTGAAAAGGACTGAGGGTGAGAGGAGTGTGTGCAAGACCCACCTCCTTATTTGCTGACTGCTCTTGGTGCTTAGGGCTTGCTGTGCTCTGTGCTTCAGCCCTGGCATGGCCATGGAGACATGACCATCACCATCGGGGCATGGGGATGTTTTTGGGAGGTATCCAGAATGGGCATGACTGAGGGTGTGCTTGGCCAAGCACTTGCCTGTGCTAGAAACAACTTGCAAGCTGAGATTCCATAACAAGCTGTCTTAGTGGTGACACAGCATCAAAAGAGTCTTTTGACTCTTGATTGAATGATCCTGTCCCTCAAAGGAACAGGCTATACCAGTAACAGGACCTTTTTTTGTCACTTACATTGCATCAATATTAGTGTCTTTTCGGCAGGAGCTTTGCCTGGGCTGAGTGATGTTTTTCATGCTTCTAACCAAGGCTTCTGTGCTGTTAAAATATGTAAAAGTTAAGGTTTACTGTGTATATACCTGTGTATATTTTTGTAAAATGCAAATAATGGTTTTGGATTCTGTGCTTTGCTCTTCAGACTGTCTCTGGGCTTCCCCCTCCCCTTCAATGTAAAACAGGCAGGATACTTGTCCACTTACTGCAAAGTGTCCCAGCATCTAGGGCTTTAAAACATCTGCATAACTCCTTGCATTTGGCTTATCTCCCAGTTTTGAGCTAGATACAGTGGTCCCAAGTGCAGTTGTTTCAAACCTGCTTTGGGGTGTCATCCTTCTTGAGCAGCTGGGTCCAAAAGCATTGCTGACTGTGAACTGGAACTGACAAATTTGGGATCTTCTTCCTTTGTTTAAGCCCAGCTTATCTGGATTTCTTGGTCTGAATTGTGGCCAGACAGGCTTCAGAAATTGTTCCTTGTATGTTGCCCAGCCCTGAGCTCTGGCTGGAGGGTGTTCCCCCATCCAGAGCCTTGAACCCTGCTGTGGGGTGGTTCTGGGGACAAGGTAACATAAAACACTCTTAATGCAATACATTAACAAGTATTTCTGATAGTTGTGCAGCACAGCTCCATGGACGCTATGCTTTTTAAAACCCTGAGCTGCTTTTGAGGCTGGAATTGGGATTCCACCTTCTCTGGCACTGGGAGGATAATCGTCCTTCCTGATAATCCACGCTTTGCACTGCATGTCTCTGCAGGCTTCCCGAGCTAAGCTGCCGAGATGTATTTTGCACGCCATCAGCAGTGCGAGTAACTGGCGCTGGGGGAGGAGGAGGAGGAGGAGGGCTGGGCGCTCTGGGCTGGGGGTCTTTCCTCAGCTGCCTCCTCGCCGGTGGCTTTGGCTGCGGTTTTGACTGTAACTTCTGGAAGAGTGGGTCTTCTGCACCGCCGTGGTGGTGGGGGGCTTGGAGATGCTCGCTTTGCAAAATTCTAAGCTCACATTTTGTAGCGGGGCTGCAAATCAGCTTCTCGATGTCCGAGCCCTGGGATAAGTTATTTTCTATGGAGCCGTCGGTGGAAAACAGAGCGTGGTCGGAAGGGACACGATGCA
>NW_009953571.1:5404478-5404948 GCF_000747805.2 Chaetura pelagica
AATGAGGGCCCGGAGGGGGCGTCAGGCCCCGCCCCCGCGGGCTGGGCTGCCCTGCCCCGCGCGCCGCTTCCCGGGCAGGGGCTGCTCGGGCACCGCGGCCCCGGGGCTGTTCCCGGGGGCTGCACCCTCGGGCCGCCTGATGGGAACACGGGTTTTGGGAAAACCGGCAACCCGAGCTTCCGGTCTTGACAAACCCTGTGTAAAGTGCTGATGGTCTGTGTCTCCAGGCTGTGACTGGGCGTTGGGAGTGGAGCGCCGGTGTCTGAGGCTCCAGGCTGACCAGCAAGCCTGGAGGAGAGTGACAGAGCACTGGGACAGGCTGCCCAGAGAGTCTCCTTCACTGGAGACATTCAAAACCCACCTGGACAAGTTCCTGTGTGATGTGCTCTGGGTGACCCTGCTCTGGCAGGGGGGTTGGACTAGATGATCTTTCGAGGTCCCTTCCAACCCCTAGGATTCTGTGATTCTGT
>NW_009953571.1:5405214-5428341 GCF_000747805.2 Chaetura pelagica
CCCTAAGATTCTGTGATTCTGTGAAGAGAGCACCAGGTCGCCCTAGGTAACAACACTCCTCTGTGGTAGAGGATATGGTTGTGTGAGATGCACTGGGCAGTTTGCAGCTCTGCATCTCTGCCAGCGAAACAACTGTCTTGTTAGTTTAGGAGAATCTGCCTGTTTTGTGAAAGAAAAGGGTTGTACAGGGCACCTGGGAAACTCGGAGGTCACCAGGGGCTGGAGAGATACTCCTTGCTATGGAGAGCCCTGTGATGTTCTAGTGGGAAGAGGAGAGTGATTGCTGCAATAAGGCATTTAGTTTTGCTGTCAGTGCTTTCCAGAGGTTTAAAACAATGGTGAGCACTCATCCCCTGCTGCCTAAAGGTTTGTTGGCACGCAACAGAAAACTTTCTTTCTACTGGTAGTTTTTTCTGGCACTTAGGGCCTGTTGCACTGGGAGGAGTAATCTGTCCCGCCTTAGCCAGCAGCCTTGGCTGAGGAGGGGAGGAGGCTGTGTAAACAATACTGTAACTCCAGGAGGAGAGCAGCTGGTATTCCTGCCCTGGGCTGTGGGTAAGAGAGCTGTGGGCCTGAAGCATGTTTCTGTAGCGTTTGGGGTTAGTTGAGTCAGGGAGCTCTTGTGCTGAGGAGATGGCAGAACTGTAAATCATCAGTGATCTACGTAAGCTTATGGAAGCAGTTAAGGACAGAAGGAAGGGCTTAGAAGGAAAAGTCATTATAAAATGTCAAAGCAGATGATTTTCCTTGTTGGGGTGGCGGGTCTTGTATCTGGGCAGCAGAGGGAATGCTTCCTACACATTGTAACTATCTCTCTGGAAGAGGGATTTACTTCCAGGCCTGCCTGGGTTCTGTCCTGTGTCACGCCCTCCCACTCTCTAGTGTGATTTAAGTTGGATGCTTTTCTCAGATCCCTAGAAAGGAAAGTACTGTAAACAGCTGCCAAGCAGGATTTTGCATTGTAGAGCATACTGAAATGCTGAGGCCTGGTTGGATGATGGTATGTTTCTATTTTTCTGCCTCTGTGTGTTTTTAATAGGAAGAACATACTCTGTTCTGGTCGAGTGTATGATCCTTTTCTTAGTGTGCCTGTTAGTACAGTAACTTACAACTCCTTTGCCCTGCTTAGAAGGTGACACTGGTATTGTGTTACAGCTGTGATGTGCACCGTCTTGCAGAACTCTTTGTTTAACATTTTTACCATTGTGATGAGCTTGAAAGGTTTAAAAGAAGACTGAATGGAAACACTGGCACCATTCCTGTGGATACTTAAGCATATGCTTAATTTGTGTAAGGTAGTATGAGCCTAAGTAGTTCTGTTTCACCCAATGGATGTAAAGGTTGGTGCATCTGTGGCCAGATCAGAGTCTGTGTGATGATTCATTGTAAGCACATAACTGTATTTGTGCACATGCCTTATATATATATATAATGTTGTTGTCTTTATCATCGTGTTTTGATCAGCGCAGCTGTACTTTGTCCATTAATCCATATTCCCTGGGTGTGTTACTAACCAGTCCTGTGATGCCTGGAACAGAGACTGTTTTTCTTTCCTGCTTTCCCATTCCCCAAATAAACAGTTAACCAGAGCAATTCCATTTTTCTTTTGTACTCCTATCATCATCCCCAAAATGTGGACTTGGTTTCCCCTTTTCTTCACAGCTAGAGGCTCCCTGACTGAGCCTCCTGATCCAAGCAAGATGCTCACCTAACATGTTGAGGAAGGGCAGTTTCATCCCTGAAGTTATAAACAGGTTTATGCAAGGATAAAGCTCAGGTTATTTATACACCAGAACAAGAGACGCCTATCTCTGCAGAGGCCTGAGATGGTGGTCATTAACTTTCCCACATCACATAACCAAAGATGCCTTGCCTTTGTAGATACTTCAGAAGTGCTGATTATGCTTTCCTCCTCTTTAAAGTCCAGTCCCATTGTCTTCAGACATAAGAAAATGTAAGGTTTTTTTAAACACCCCCTCCACCCAGTATTTAGCTGTTGCATGGAAAAATGTAATGAAAAATGTAATGAAAGGTCATTTTAATGTATTCTGGGAAGACTGGCAGAGCTGTCTTTGCAAAGACATGAGAGGGACAATCTGGTGAAAGGCATAGTTTTTATCACCTGGTACCTGTCTACATGTAGCAGTGGGAGCACCCTCCTTTAGGAGAGGGAGTGCAGCAGGCACTGTGGGCTGCTGCCTGGGGTTTGGCTCACCAGGGGTGGTGTTAAAACCTAGACCTAGCACTGGTGTCAGCATCCTGTGGGTCTAGCGGGTGCCTCTCTAATCTGTGTGTCACTGAGCTCCTTGCAACCAGTGCTGAGGGAGAACATTTTGGATATTGGTCTGTGGCTCCTGCACCTTGCCCTTGTTTATTTTCAGTGCATGAGCTTAGGGGTATTGGACTAAAGTCAGACTCATTAAAATGTGATAGCAGTACTGATATTTTCAGTATAAACAGGGTTTGCAAATAGAGCTGTGCAAATCTCTCTATCTTTTGTTTGTCCAGCCCTTAAGTTTATAAGATTACTTTTAAAATGGAAGTAGATACTGTCAGATGCTGTGTGTATTGCATGTCTGCTCTTAAGCTGGCATGTGACCTGGTCACCTTTTGTGGTCTCTTGGGAGTCGGACACTTGATGTGACAAGAGGTGGATGTTAGCTTATAGCTATAAATCTGTTAGGGCTGTAGTGGAAGTGCTGTGTAGGTGGTGAGTGGCTTGCTTAGCTTCTGGGTGGATGATTTTTTTTATTATTTATTTTTTAGTTTCCTGTCACAGTTTGTATTTCTGCAGTGGTAGAGCCTGTTCTGGTCACTGTGGAGCAGCAGAGTTAACAGTGTGTTTGGGACATTCTTCCAGTTGCTGTGGTCTAAACATATGTACACCAGCATTGAGTTACTGCTGCCTGGAAATAAGCCACAGAGCTATATATAAAATAAGTTTAAACTATTGCAGTAATGTTTGTGGTATAAATAGGAGGAAGGGGTAGCACCAGGGCTTCCCTTCCTTAGAGCTGATTTGAGAAGACTTACCAGTGTTCCATATTCTGTGGAGTTGAAGGGAGCTGCAGAAGGTGGCTGAAAGCAGCAACAAAATACCATATGTCTAGCCTTCAGGGAAGAGCATGAAGTGTGAGATACTAGGGTCTGGAGCATTGCCTTCCTGCTTGATGGCTGTCCAGCTCTTTTCTCCTATGGTGAAACATGTCAGAAGCCCCACAGAGTTCATTTTACAGGGACCTGATCCCTCAAAGCCCCTCAGCAACAGTTTCAGAGTTCCAACAACCCAATGGACTCTCACAGACCAAATCTGTTGCTGATTTTCTTGGAACTTCTGGCAGACATTTCTGTCCTGTAGCTATTAGACCAAGTCTGGGTACTTGTGGAACTTCTAGTTGCCTCGATCATCATGTTGTGACTTTCTGTAGGGGGCAATATTTTGAAGTGACATCATCGTGTGTTCGTTCACAGGTGCGCTGAGATGCTGCTGTCATCTTTTGAACTATGTAAAGTGTGCATAGGACTTCTCCCAGGTAGTGTTTTAAGTGAAATGACTTCTGCAGTTTCTAAGTACCTTTCTAGTTCTTTGTAGGAGATTGTTTAGTACAAGTCTTTGCTCAGTCAGCCTGGCTGCCATAGCAGATTGTGCCAATTTCTAGGGTCCTTTCTGTCACTCAGTGGATTTTTATCTCACCAAAAGAAATGTAGGAAGTGACCTCTATAGAAATAGCAGAAAGTGCTGATAAGCAATGAGCAGCCAGTTGTTGTGTTTACTAGTGGCTGGTGTTAATCCCATCTTTAAACTCTAAGTGCTTGTTTGTTTTGGCCAATTTGTGAACAGATCCTTCCATAATATTGTCTCCTAAGTGCTTTATTGCACCTGTGTATTAACCTGTGATGTTCCAAGGACATAACAGAGGCAAGGTTTGTAGGTAGAAGTAATGTCTTTTTAAAATAAGCTGATAAAATTTGAGTAAGAGAGGGAAGATTTGGGGCAGGGGGGATGGAAATTGCAGCCTGGCTTGACACAGGGGTCAGTTCCTGCACAGGGGTGAAATTGAAATCTTGTATCCAGGTGTTGCCCACTACCTTAATGGCCAGCACACCACAGCAAGGAGCAATCAGAAACTACATAAAAGCTTCATAGCTATCTTTTTGCTGGAGGATGTGAATGAGAGTTTGAGCAGGCTTAGCATTCTAGTTCAGTACAAATCACAGCCAACAAGGATATTCTGACTGTGTGCTGCTTTGTTGTTGAGTCTTACTGCTTGTCATTCTTGTGTTTGTCTGCGTCTTATATCCTTTGTTAAAACTGTAGAAACCTACTTAGGACTAGTAGTTCAGGTATTTCTGAACTACATGTGTCACTTGAAGTTATTTCTCATCAAGGCAGATTCTGCAAAATGCGTCTGAGTAGGTGAATGCATCTAAAACTACTGACCAGAAAATCATGCATTAGGAGCATTTACTCTTTACTTAAGATTGGAGTTCCATAATCTCTTTTTTTGTGTTTTGCTTTTTACAGCAGCAATTTTTGCTAAGAGCTAAATGTGTGAAAACATTAGTACTTTGTGAAATTTTAAAGGAACAAGAGTAGGTTGTGTCTTTGGATCTAGGGCTTCCTGAATTTCTAAAGAAGGGCAGTAAAGAAATTGTGGGAGTTGTAATGGTTTGCTTTCTTGAAGTAGAATAGGAGCTAGGTGGTAACAAAAGCAAAATGGGTTTTTAAGCCTGTGGATAAAAATTTCTTCCTCTGAGTGTGGTTTTACTTTCTCAGTGCTCACATTTGGTAATTCTACCAGTTATCCATGCTCCTGAGCCTGGAGGAGACTTGCTTTTCCAGTGTTACACACCCCGTTTCAGGGCTTTAAGGTACTTAGATGGCAGCCTGCTCCCTTTTTGCTAAGTCACCTTTAATGACTTCCTCAAATATGTAAGGTTTTGTTGGACTTTCTGGCTTTCATTGAGAGACTTATTTTCCTTCAGGAAAGTAAAGTGAAAAGATGCTTGGGAAAAATGACAGGAAGAAGTGATTTAAAGGAGAAGAAGTGAGGAAGGAAAGTGAGCTGAAGAAATGATTTAATGAGTTTGTTTAGGTTTGCTTTGTAGTTATCTTTATAACCTTTTTTCTCTCTGTGTGGTTTATTGTCTAGTGGTGGTATCCTGTGTGTGTAAGGGAGGGAGAATCAATAGTGTTTCTTGCTGCTGACTCGCCAGGAGAGTTATTCAGGTCTTTTGGGTGCTGCATCCAAGCCGTAAAACTTGCAGGAAATTTTAATTGTTTGGACAAGATTAACCAAGTTCTGCATCAGGGGTGGCTGTGACTTTGAATTATGATTTACTCTCCTGTAGTACTAGTCTTTGAAGCAGAACCTGCTGTGTCTACCTGAGTGAGCACATATAGGTTTGCTGGAGTTGCCTGTGCTGGTGGCTGAGCAGCATGTGCAGTGATGGGAACACTGTATTACTGGTGAAGGACTTCCCAGCTCTACTGGAACAGGAGGAGGTGGCAGTGGGTTGTTGAGGAAAACAATGGAAAACAGTGCTTGTGCTGTTCCCTTAAGTTTGTTTTCTCAACCTTTGGCCTGTGTCCATGTGTATTACTTCTCCTAGAGGACATAGTCTCCTTTCTGGGGGGCAGTAGAAATCTCTTGAGTGTTCAATATACGTGTTGACTGACAGATGCAAAAGGCTTCCTAATGTATTACTTCCCCTAGAGGACATAGTCTCCTTTCTGGGGGGACAGCAGAAATCTCTTGAGTGTTCAATATGCGTGTTGACTGACAGATGCAAAAGGCTTCCTAATTCTAGGATGCATGAAGGGCAGTTGATGATAAAGTCTCTTCTGTAAGAAGCTTATTCCTCAGAGCAGAGGGCAGGGAGTGCAGGAAGGGATTGCCGAGAGCCAGGCAGTGACTGGTGGCTGAGGGTGAGCAGGAAGCTTGCCTGGCTCCTTAGGTATATCCTGACTGATTTCGGGGAAAAAAGGAATTTCTTGTCCTTTCATTTGATTAATTTTTAAGCATGTTGTCCCTAGCCTCAAGAAGGAGTTAGATACAGCAATGGTGTGGCATGGTCCAATATAGTAGGTAGCTGCTGGAATTTGGCGGGAAGGTGAATTTATTCCTAGGTCTGCTGTTCATTTGTTGCATTACCACGATCAAGACAGTTTACCTCAGTTTTATTTTGTTGTTGTTTGATGGTTTTTTTTGCCATCTAGTCTTCCTACATGGGGCAAGCTCTGTGAGAGTACATGTTGCTACTGGCTGTAAGCACAGGAGGCCTTCATGTTTGTTGTGACTTCTTGTGGGTACTGTGAAACAAATAATAAATAGTCCAGACAATATTAGGGAAAAGCTGAATACTAATCTTTTTACCACCTGCCTCCTTCAGTAGGGGTGTGGACTGTGTGATAAATGCTGCGTACTGGCTCTGCCCCTTCTATTGTGTTTATTCCACTCTTAGCACCTTTTAAATTGCTGGTAAATACGGAGTTTTAAAAATGTAATTGTAATTGGCTTACAAGGAAACCCTTTTCTAATCCCCTGAGGATGCAAGTGTGTGCTTTCCCCCATAGCATCATTGCAGTCTCAGGGAGGTGCATGTGTGGGAGGACAGGATGTCTAGTCCTGGAGTGGTTCAGGTGTTATAAGCAGGAGGCTTCAGGCACCAGGAGAGATGAGCTCTCTGACCTCCTGCAGAGGGGACTGCATAAAAAGGTGAGGCTTTTGCATACACAACGTCTGTTTAAATCTTTCCTGAGGACTTAAATGCACTACTTGCAGCTGTTCCCTCCTCCAAAAGACCTGTGTGATTGCGTTCATGACAATGAGGGCTGGGTAGGTAGGGATGAGATCTAGAGATACAATTGAGAAGTGGCAGTCCATGACTTTTAGGACAGAACTGCTATGCAAATTGGTGGTGAAGAATGCAAATAGATTGATTTAGCCTGGGGCTTTAGCGTGAATAAAGAAATCACAAATGAGTTATGGTTGTCACCTCATGCTGGCTGATCAAAAGGCTTTTCTTCACCCTGCATAGCTCTAGCTTCTATGTTTCTACTCTTAGACTCAATGTCCACCACCAAGTTCCCCCCTGCAAGCCTGGTCAAACAGTGCAGTGATCCATTTATACCAAAAATAAGCCCCAATGAGAAGAAATTTAAGGGGGAAGGGATTGTAACATGGTGCATTTCTAGAAGTGCTGAGATGTGGCTTTCCTCCTCTCGTTCCCCTTGGCTGAGTTAACTGTGGGGAAGGCTTTCTGTGCCCTCTCTTTTGGTCTGTCTTCTCTGTGTCCAAGTTTAGTTTGAATGTATGAGTTGTTTATAGAGTTCAGCAAGAGGTGATTTAGGACGGAGCTCCTCCCCACAAGAGTATCAGTATTAGAAACAGTGTGTTACGGAGCTGCCACAGTTTCCTTGGAGTGGGTGCCTGTGTCTGACATGAAGCCGTGGACTTTTAACTATTGGCTGTTTGTATTTAGAAGCAGGCCCAGCTCTGGGCCAGGGCAGCAGTGAGAAGAGCGGCAGAGGGAGCAGCCCTGCCAGCCCGTTGCCTGCATCCCTGTTTGGCTCTTTTCCTTGCTCTTGTGTCTTGCTTCTTGTGAGTGCTAAAGCCTGGGCAAAACAGAGGGGAAGGAGCCTTTCCTATCTGGGAAGTGATGATTAACCATGATAAACAGTGACCCTTATGCCGAGAGAACCGTTTGTTCCTGCTTGATTTCAAACCCTTATATGAGTAACTGAAATGCTGCCCAAGAGAGCTGTACTTCTTTTTTTTTTTTTACTTCTTACTGAAGCACTTTCTTTGCCTATATTCAGGCCCCGTGCATGGATTTGGAGGACACCAGTATATAACACTGCCAGAAAGTCAAAAGTTGCTTCCTTTGATCTCTGCTGTTAGGACAGATTGATGGGGAGTGTTGCAAGTCCTTGCTTGTACCTAATCCTCTTACAGATAGTAAGGAAGGTGCAGGGGAAGGTGAATTGGTTCCTTTTTCTACTGCAAAGAAAAAAACCTGCTAAACAAATTGCCTGTGTGGGAGGGCAAAAACACCCTCTATGTAAAGTATGGTATCTTGCCTGCTCTCTTTCCTTATGAGAAAGTAATGCACATTTGCAGATTGGAAAAACCTGTTTCTTTTGAAGAAGTGATCCTGCACAATTCCAGGTCCAGAGAACTCAAGGAATGTCTTCTTTGAAGCCTGCCCACACAGGATGCATCTCTCTGTTGTGTCCCATTGGGCTTGCCTGCCCGTGGAGCTGGTCTGATTGACTCCATGTGCGTGGTCTGCAATAAATCAAGATCGACTCTTAATGTGCCAGCAAACCTGTAGCCTGTTTGATGTTGCTTTTTTTTTTAAAAACGTACAGTCATCACACAATCTTCACAAACTTTGCATACATCAACCAAAAGAGTTCCCCACACCAAAGTCAAAATAGCATCATCAAAACACCAACAAAGGTAGACAATTTACACACACTGTACCTTGTCCCTTCACTGCTTTTCTGTCTCTGAAGCTCAGATATTCTGAAGATTTTGTGAAATGTTGTGAAAATCTGAGTTGAGGCTGCTTTTACAATGAGAACAATGGCTGAGTGGGAGAAGGGGAAGCTTCTGCTTGCTGGGTCTTTTGCCAGGGTTGATGAGGTTACCTGTGCCTCTCCTCATCCCTCCAGTAGTTTTGAAGAAATTGGACCTTGGTGTGGGGGTGGAGAAGAGAAAATTGGGGGATCAAGCTGGTGTTAAGTGAAGAAACAGAAGGTAATTATTAAATGATGGTTAGGTCATGCTGCAGAAGCTGGTAGGAGATTAACCTTCTATGTATCCTCCTTTGCAGGCCACGGGGACACCTGCAAGTATGGGCTGCTGTCAGTTCTGAGTTCCCTCACTATGGTTCCTGGTAGAGGTGCTTTTAATAGTCTCCCACCCACTTCCCCGGGGATATGCAGTGGTATTTATGGCCCCCCTGGGACTGCCTTACTCCAGGTGCATGAAGAAGAAGGCAGAGTGCAGATTCAGCACGTAGCCCCAGACAGCTGGGGCTGACAGGTCAGGAATGCAATCCTGACAGCTGGAACGGGACTGGAGCAGCCAGCACAGTGGGGAGGCCAGGAGGGGAGAGCAGGCAGGAGAGGCTGTGTGGAGAGATGGCTGAATGCACGCACACTGTGTGCAGGCACATTGGGAAAGAGCCTGCAGGGACCCTGGGTTGCTTGTGTTCCCTTTCTTCCACCTCCATCCCTGTTTTGTTCCCTGTTCTCTCAACTGCCTGGATCATTTTTAATAAGTGTGTGCACACCCTTGTGCAACCAGTGTAGTAACACCTGGCAGAGCCTTCAGAGCTGAGGCTCAGCATTTCCATTAGAACATCCCCCCATCCCACCTCTGCGTTTGTGCAAGTTTCCAAATGGAATGCAATGTCATGCGTCCTGTAACTCAGAAATTCAAAACCTTTGGGTAAGTCGGTTGCCTCTCTTGTGCCAAGGTGTGTCATTCATAATTTGTGTTGTGGGAGATTGTTCCCTGATGTTCTTGAGGTGGTTATCTTGAGATCTAACTATTTACATGGGGTTGGCAACATCTTGTTGCAGATGATGATGTCCTGGTCAGGTGTTTGGTTTTTGGTTGTTTGTTTTAGTTTGCTTTTTTTTTGTTTTCATTGATTAAAATGTGAGGACTTGTTAAGAGATCAGACTTGACTCTGAATCCTTTCACCCAATGAATGCTGGTTCAAATTGGGTATTGGCTGGAAACATGAAATGTTGCAACAATTCTGTGTGGTGGATTGCACAAAACCAGTTTGGACTTGGAGTAGTTCCTAGAGGATCAGTTGGGCAACTGATATGAGTCTGAAGTGGTAGCAGTGAGCAAGGCTTGTGACGCAGAGACTGCTCTGTCAAGCTAGAGACATTCTAAATTGGTTGTATGCTGGAGCTCAGCTTACTACTGTTGTGTTTGTAGGTGGAAGTTAAAATAAGATCTCCAGGCTTGTCAAGACAGTACTCTCTTCTAGCACAGGACGCACAGGACCAGAAGGCTCAGGCTGGAGAGGAGGCAGAGGATAGAAAAGTCTTTTTAAAAAACCCCACAAACAACAAAAAAACCTTGAAAATGAGAAATGCATGTTCTGAGTGTACATACAAAAACGGGGGAGGCATTTGGTAGATGGGGGTCAGAAACCAAGTGTGGAGCTGAGTGGTTTTCTTGTTTGTGTGCTTTTGTAAGTCAAACATCCCCTGTAGTTAATTCCATCCACCCATCTTAAATCCTCCCTCTGCCAGACCAACAACAAAAACCCCAACTTCTGAAAAAACAAATAGGCAGAAGAACTTGGGCTGAAGCCAGACCTTTGCATGTCAAGCTCAAGTGCAAAATGAATATTTCACAGCTGTGTTATAAAGCCCTGACTTGAAGGCTTTGCAGTGGAAATGCTGACAGCCCCTTAAGTAGAATAGTATACTGTAATTAGTGTTCTGTGTTTAATGTGCCAAATGAAGCACAGCAGTGCTAAATGTAAAACTTCAAGCCTTTGTTTCTCTGCAGCGGTAACAGGAGATCAGACTGTGTTCAGCTGGTGGATTAGAGCCTACAACGTGTGTGCTGGTCCCTGGAGGTTAGACGTGCTTTTTTGCAGTGGGGCTGAGGGGCAGCAGGAGAGATGTACGAACAGGGCCAGCTGTGAGATTTGGCACTCCAGATCAAATTTAACTTATGTAAGGAATAGACGGCTATTTCTTAGATGCTGACGCTGACAATGTACAGCTACGGTGCGTGGTCACGTATCGGGTGCCGGAGTGCATTGATATGGCTCTGCTGTGTCGCTGGAGAGAAAACACACTGGAGCACGTGCAGCAGGGCTGAAAACTCTGGGAGCTGAATATAGGGAGATGAAGATGAAAAGCACAGTGCCGTTGTGAAACGTGGGCCTGATTTTGGAGCTCTCTGTGTCAGTGGATTTCGAAGACTGAAGAGTACTGGGGTCTCAAGTCAAACCGTAAAAGCATGTTTTTTTCAGGCAACAGAACAGATGATTATGTAGCCACTCCTCAGACTACTTGGTGTGCTAGGGAAGGCTTTCCTAAGAACCTTCTTGGGTTATGTATCTCTGGGATTCCTGTGTCCACCACTTTTTCAGGAAGGCATGCCTTTCACATGCATTATTAATATGCCCATATTCAAGCAGGAGAGGGATGAGGGCAGGCACGTTGTGCAGTGCGTGATAGATGAACTCTGATGGATGTTGTCTTTTCATGCTGACTCGATGCCTCTAGTTAATTAAATGGCTTCAAATGTTAACTGTATTATACACAGGCCCATGGGAAGGCTTTTAAAACAGAGCTGGTCTGCATGTGGACATTTATTGAAGTAGCCATTCTGGAGTGGAATGGAATAATTGTGCTGCAAGAACTCCTTCTGAGGGTGCTCTTGTTCTTAAATAAGTGCTTACAAAGGCATGGAGAGAAGGGAGGAAGCTGAAATTGAACTGTTGATTCAAGAATAGGATTTCCTTTTCCATAGGGAAGCAGAGAGGAGAGAATGTGGTATAAGTTTCCAAGTGCAAAGCAGCAGGAGTCCTTATCTGTGACTTTGTCAAGCAGGGTGACCTCTTTGCTGCTGTCTGTAGATGATCTTAGATGTCAAAAAGGCAGATCGAGTGTAAGGTATTAATGAGAAAAAAGAATGGAGAATGAAACATAAGACTATGTTATTCTGCTCTGTAAACACTTGCTGTGACCACATCTTGAAAGCTGTATGTAGTCTTGGTGTTTCATCTTTCATCTTGGGAAGGATATAGTGGACCTGGAATGTGGCTCACAAAAGAGCATCAGAGCCGATCAAAGATACGAAACTGCTTTCAGCTGAGCCATAAGCTGAGTGAGTGAAGATTCTTGTACTTGGAGCACAGGTGACTTAGGGGTGGTAGGATAGCTCCTTATAAAATCATAAGCCACCTAAAGATGGTAGGTAGGGGATTGACTGTTCACTCTTTTTTCCCATATATATAAGAACTAGGACACATCAAATTAAACTAATAGAAGTGTGTAAAACAAGCAATGAAAGATGGTTCTTTTTGCACAAGGTGGAGTTCCTTGGCAAAAGATGTTGTGAATGCTCTGCTTTTAAAGGCATAGTGGGTAAGTTGATGGTAGAGAACTCTACTGAAATAGGTTAAAAGCTCAGAATATCTATTTTAAGACTGAGAGATTGGCAGGAGGTAAGAAAGCAGGGGAAGCAAATTTGATTCTCTTAAACTTAATCTGTACATATGTTTATGCTGCTGCTATTCCTGAGTTTTCTCCTTCATTTATGGTTGCAAGTGGAATGAGCAAACAGGGCTAGATACTGGTGTCTGATCCAAGATGACCAATCTCATGAAGTCTGGAACAGACACATCTGCTTGTTGGATATGGTTTTTCCAGGCAGTAGCCTCTTGCCTAGTGCTGTAGATACTGGGACACATGGACAGCCAGCCCTGTGCAGTAACACCAGTTTTCTCCCCTCAGTGGCCTTTTTGAGCACTGGAGCATTGCATGGATCCTCTCAAATGTTTTGCTTCTTTATTTCCGTGCTTAAATAGATTGCATTTGTAGCAAATGATGAGTTTTTGGGCCCAGGAGAGAACAGGAATGGTATTAGATGGCAGTAAATGAGGTGATGGACTCAGACAACTTTTTTAATTTCTTGAATATATGAGTATAGGGAAGAGGGGCTGAAATACCATTGAACTCCAACTTAGCCTTTTGCTGGCCTGAGGAGGGTGATGGGGTAAGCAATAGCATCGTTCAGTTGAAACTCTTTGAGGGATGCCTGGTGTTAAAAATTGTGTTCTCTTGAAAATTTCTTTTTCTCTTTTTCTTTAAGGTGAAGCCAGACTGCAGAAGTCTGCTGGTGGGCAAGCAGGCATAGAGACAGGAGCTCCTACCCAGCAGTGGTGGCTCAGTAGTAAAACAGTGCAGCTGGACAGGGAGCACCTGTGAGCTCAGGTCCAGCAGGACTGGCACTGTGACTAGGTTGTCCCCTTTGGCACCCATTTTGGTGGAAATTGTTGCTGTGCTGGGTGTGTTTACTGCTCCTTTCTAACAGAGTGCAGGCCACAGTGTTTGCCTCCTGTACCTCCTGTGTGGCTTTGCAGTGTAGACGGTCCCTAAGGGATGCAAATCGTGGGAAGGAAGGAGAGTGTTTGCAGGAAGGTGGAGTTGGGCTGATCCTTCAAGGATTTCTGTGTTGTCCTTTTAGCATGTGGAAACGATTGCTTGTGGTAACTTCCTGAAAACCACAGGAGCTCAGGCAAGTAGGAAACTAGCTCTCTGAGATCTGAGACCAGCTGGTCATACATTTTGTTTCCTGAAAAGACAAACAAGGCAGAGGTTGTTTAGACCAGCCTTTCCAAACGGATTATCTGCACCTCAGTAGTAAGGCAGAGGTGGCATGGTTTTGTCATGCAAGTGTGAGCTTTCCCCTCCTGCTGCTTGATAGGATTGTGCCTGAGGGAAGCATGGGCTCTTAGATGTGCCCTTTGGCTTCCAGGTGGGATTGGGCTGCAGCAAGGCCCCTCTTCCTGGGAAGACCTGGCTGCCATGAATACCTGTCAGTACCTCAAGTCCTGGAATTCAGGACTCTGATGGTCTGTCTCTACGAGGTGTGGGAACTGTCTCATAAGTGATCTGCTTAGGCACTAAAATTTGTGTGTTTGTGTAACTCCAAGCAGTCAAATTTAAGTTTGAGCCTGTAAAACGGGTGAATATCAGGTTTTGCAAAATGTCAGCTGCACGGCTGGTTCTGGTTTTGGTGACTAAGAGTGTGTATTGAGCCTCCAAATTTGAAATAAAGTTGACCTTAAAGGAATGGAGATGGGGTGGTTGCAGGTAACATAATGGCAATGCAAAGTGAGCTGCAGAAGCATATTCCTTGTGGAATGATTCACTAACACTTGCAAATCACATAGAGAACCTTGACTGAAAGTGCCAAATACTATTAATAGAAGCCTGGAGATGAAGTAACAAATGTGGATAGCTGGCCTCCTCTTGGCACCTCTAATTTAGGCACACAAAATGACAGGTTTGATCTTGCAGTTGTTTCCAGGCATGGACAAGGGTGGTGAGGTGGCCCATTGATTGCCTGTGAAGACCTGAGCAAGAAGTGACATGTCTGACGACTGTGGGAAGCAAGTTGGGCCAGCATGGGAGCAATTTGTAATGAACAGAGTGTCTCAGATCTGCAATGGGTGCTCACCAGATCCTCTGGTTAGCTCAGATCAGACTTGTAAAGGGGTGTCAGGGAATTTATTTCTGATTGGTTTGTGCTGAAGTCGCACTTAGGAGACTTGTATGAACGGCAGCGGTTATGGTTGTGTAGGACTTTGAAGCTGTGCTTGCCACATGAGGAAGTGGGTTCTTACCTTCTTGTAAACTGTAATTTCATAAGTGGGATAATGGCAGACCTGAATGGACCAATTTGCCTTTTGCTGACAAGTCTTAATTCCAGATTATGAAGTTAAAGTTGGTGTACTCCTGCCCTAATTAACTATATTAATAATGTCTTTGTTTTAGCTGGCAAGTTGAGAGGAATCCAATTTCTACTGCTTGTTGCCTATTGTTTTTTCTCTCTGAAATGTCTTTCATTCTTCTGTCAAGTTTTGTGACATCTCTTGTCTCTATGTCACCTGGTCTGAAGGCTGGTCATGGGGATAAAGTTGTGGTGTATGGTGGGCAGAGTGGTGGGAATGAAGCTCACAAGTGCCACAAGCCCAAACTTTAAATTTCCTTTTACTCCTTTTTGAAGCAAGTTGTTTTATACAAATACTCAACATTATCATGCAGAGGTGTTGTAAGAGCATCCATTGGATAGTGGGGTTGCCTTTCAGATTATTTACATTAGGAAGGTTCTAAAGTTAAGACTTAGGAGCAAAAGAGGGGGGTCTTTTTCAGAAAGTTAGTTACAAGGACACAGGTATCTGTTTCTCTGGCACTAGGTCTGCCTTGATAGTTGTCTTTTTCTAATAGAATGAGTGATCAGTTGAAGGCCAGAAGATAATGCTCACTGGCAGTAGAGTAGTTGGACCTGAAGACTGAGCTACTTCTTTTCTGTCAAGCTCTGTGCTGACCATAGGAGAAGGGTGGACTTTCCACCTCCTGGCATTGCCACAGGTAGTCTAATGGCAGAGCAGTGTGGGGCTTCCACAGACCCTGGAGGGAGACAGGAAGCTGGAACAAGTGTGACATTTTGCCTTTGGTGGGGTGAGAGTGCTAAGATGAGTGACTTAGTACTCTTGATCAGTATCTTTCCTAGAAGACTAGGAGGGGGCAGATTTTTCCACACTACCGAGTACAGGGTGGGTTCTGGAGGTACAGTTGAATTGGTGCTCTTGCTAGTGAAAGGGGACAGTTTTCTTTTCTCTGGCTCTGAGTGAGCTCCCTGTGGGTCTCCCAGGTTAGCAAACAGAAAACAAAAACTACAGCAAGATTTTCTGCTGCTTTGGCCTGCTGGGCAGGCAGTTGCCATGTCAGTGCTGGCTCAAGGGAAACTGTGGGGAGTGTCACTGGGATGAGGGAGGGAGGAAGGAACTGTTCCCTCCAGGGCAGGCAGCTGTAAAATCAGCTTAGTTCTGGCGTAAGACTGCATGCTGAGAGGCTCGATGTACATCCTCTCAGAGCAAAAATGTAACTTGGTGAAAGTAGGTTGCTGAATAGCTGGATAGCCAAGGTCAGGCAGTGCCTTTTAAGATAGCTGCAATTACAGCTAGCCTGAGCTAAACCGTGTGCTGAGCAGGGCTAAACTGGTGTTTGCTGATACTATCAAGCAATTTGTGCCTTATCTAGATTGGAGCACTCAAATGGCACATGTCTCTTCCACTTCCTCCTTCACTGTCAAGAATGTGGTTTCTATAAGAATTTTATACCCCTCTTAGTTTGATGGATTGGAAACTGCTGATAGGAGCTGGAACCTCAGCAGTAGAAACACTGGGTTCTTTATGTGCGTTTGTGAGGCTGCTTTAAAAATAAATGTGTTCTGAAGCATTGTTAATTAATCTGGAAGAGTCGATATCCTCCTAGCCTCCCTCATTCCCCTCCCTCCAACGTTTTTGTCCTAACTTTAAGTTGAAACAAAATTATTTCCTTTCTTTACTGATGGATTTGTAAATGCATTTTTAATTGTATGTTCTTATGCTTAACAAAAATCCAGGGGAATTTTGTAAAAGCCATGTTTCCAGAGATACTGATTTTGCAAGGCAACGGGACAATTTGGTGTTCTCTCATACTGTCTCAAAGTATCTGGGGTATATTATTACTAAAAGGGGAAAAAAGACCAAGCTGTTCCAGAGACTGGGATGTGAAATCTTGCACTTTCCATGTCACTGCTTTGAAGGCAGGCCGAATTTGAACTAGCTTGAAGCATGAATGGCTCAGTTTAAGCAGTGGCACCTCAGCCCTGCTTTACCTGTTGAAGCAAGGCGATTCTCTAGGTAGAGTTACTTCTGTCACCTTCTCTAGTGACCTTGGCCATGAGCTCAATGAGACCTTATGTCTTCACCCCACAGCCAAACTCCTCAGGACTGGTAAGCTATGTGGCCAGGATGGCGTGATGAACCTGCCCTGCCGTTGCCTTTTGTGCAACATGTTAGTATAAATACAAGATGTTCATCTTCAGGGCAGCTATTAAATATAGTAGTAATTTTTACAATAGTAACTTCTTATGCCTTGCCTACGCCCTTAAGGCCTTAACCAAATATAACTTAGATGATGATAATTAAAAACAGGAGGCTGTGACCCAGTAAAATCCATGAGTTTGGCAGAGACAGCAATGCTGAGGAGGAATGTATGCATCAAATATATAATAAATAGAATCAAGCTGTGCAAATGTAAAGGAAAGAGAATAATTTTGTATCAGTCAAAACAACCCCATGGCTGAAAACTGGTTTGTGCTCAGAGATTGTGTCCTTTCATGCCACAAAACAGATTTTATGCTGTGTAATCCTACTGGAAACTTCTGCTTTGGTGTAATTGCTACATTCTCATGCTTTCTTTGCTCCCCAAAATATTGTGTCTCCATCTGTCCCCCTGCCTTCCCCTTTTGTTTTTGCCTTTCTCACAGAGGCCTGACTGTGAATCTCTGTATCTTCTAAGTAGCTCTCCCCAGTTGTGTTTTTCCTAAAAATAGTTGAGATCTTTGCTCGGAGGGAAAGCATGCATTTTGGATTACTATCTCTTGCATGGGTCATTGGTATTTGGGCTTGTGAAGCTATTCACATAAGCTCCTCTGCCTCTTGAGATTCCTGGGGTGGGGTGTCCTGGTGCACCGGATGTGATTTCCAGTTCAAGCACTGTGGGGAAAAAACAACTATTCAGTTTCAAGAAATATGGGGCTGGGATGAGACCAAACCACCTACCACTGGATGGAGGAGATAAGGAGTACAGGTCAACCCAGAAAAAAATTTTTGGGAAAGAGCTCTGGAGAAAGTGATATGCTGCTCTTGCTGGGAGGATGGGAATTGATGAGCAGTGATTGTGCATCCCAGCTTTTTGCCATGTATTTACAATGCTCTGGCACACATTCAGTGGATTGATAGTGGATTGATAACTCCTTTGTGCCCATGTTGAAAACTGTGTAGAGTTGCTTCTGCACCTGGGTGCTTGTCAGTGAATTTTTAGGTGTTCTTCTCAGTGCCACTGTGAACCAGACCATCAGCACCTGTGTATGGATCCATTTCAACTTCACTTACATTTCATAATACTTGTTTTCTTTTTTATATGCTCTAGGTGACTTTGGAGAAGGTGTTGGGGATAACTGTGTCTGGAGGCAGAGGATTAGCCTGCGACCCCAGAACTGGCCTCGTTGCTTATCCAGCAGGGTGAGTCAATAACCATGTTCTTCAAAGCTAAGACAAACCAAGGCTGTTGTATCAACATAAAGATTCAGGCTGTTTCCCCTATGGTCTTCAATGGGGAGGCTATTTACTGTTCTTTAGTCTTCTAACACTGGGAAATAACAAGAGTCATCACTGTAATTGGCAAGGGAGAGGGATTGCATTTTACCTGTCAAGTTTTAATGGGATCCCTTTAGAGGGAACCCCTCTCCTTCTTCTTGCTTTAAGTTAAATACATTGAGTTAAATACATTGTGGACTTTTAAACTATGCTCTGTAGTATGGTGAGCTTACACATAACTCACTATGATTCTCAAGCCAGTGAGTACCTAATGGAGCTGATGGTGCTTTCAGTGAATTGACAAAAGCCTTCTTGTGTATACCCTGCAATTTATGGCTTACCATGTTGCTCATCCAGATGCTGAGAAAGATTTCAGGCTGACAGCCTCATGTGTGCGGGTTCTCTGCAGTGCAACACGTCTGTTGAGCATGGTCTCAGTCCAGATAGAGAGATCCAAAAGGAGACTTTGATGGACAGCAAAAGAGCTAGTGAGAGGGAGACAGCTGAGGGCTGGAGTGGTGGTTTTGTGAGTTGCATATTTAGCAAAATCAGACATTTGGGACCAGATCCTGAACTTGCAGAATGCAGAGCTCACCCAATGGCCATGTGTCTGTGAAGGAGCAGAGCATGTCAGAGTTGCTGGTCTGTGGTATGGGACTTATCTGAAAGAATGTAGCCCCTGAAAATTTTTAAAGGGATTGTGAGGTGTTTGGTTTTTTTCTTTTGTTTTTATGTTGTGTAAAAAAGGAATTTAATGTGTCCTAATTTCTGTCCATTGCCTTTTTTATGTCAGTGGGCACTCTTTTAAACTCAGACAATTTGAGATTCAGATATGTGCTTCACAGCATCCTTGATACTTGAACTCTTTGGAGCCAGGCAAATACATTCCAGGGTGTTCTTCCTCTTCTTTTGACACTTTCCTCCATCTTTTTTGACACTGAATATGTTCATGCTTGAAGAGGGCAAGGAGAGAGAGAAGAAAACAAGTGCCGTAAACAGATGTTTTGAGCTCTTGCATAGCTAAAAATAGATTAGTTTTGCTAATAGTCATGTACTCTGATGAGCTTATGAATGTCTAACATTGATTTAATCAAGCATGAGATCACCTGGGGATTCTTTTGAGTAATTAAAAGGTTATGTGTTTCCTTTGGGCTTTAGAGGGCAATTCCTGTTCTTACTTGTTGGTGGTAGCATGTCATGGCCTGGGCAGGAAAGCTATCGAATATACCAGCTGTGCGTTGTAACAGTTTAGTGGCTTATATGACGTGCTGCTTTTGCTAGCCTGTTTTGTGATGTTGTTGTGATTTTTTGCAGTCAAGGCAATCTCTAACAAAATTCACATGAGTTAAGGAGTCAAAACATGAGAGACTACAGATACAGAGCTTGATAAGTTGATGCAAGTTCCGCTTGTTGGTGGTTTTTGTTTTTTTCCATATTCTGATTTCCAGTGTATTTCTCTTTATTTTTAATGATCGTGGCATTTCTGGTAGGTTTGTTTTATGTTGTTTATTTTGGTTTCTATTTGTTTGAATTTACTGGACACCCAAGCTTCTTACCTGAGGCTAATGTAGCAGACTGGGTAGGGCTCATGCACAGTCGGTTCATGACTTGTTCATGTAACTTGGTCATTTTCAACTGTGCTCCAAGTATTCCAGTGATTCCCTCAGCCCTCTGCTCATCTACTGAGGTTTTGGAATCCTGACATGCAGGTGCTTTACTCCTTCAGTCTGTCCTACCCCTAAAAGCTGAATTTATGTAATGGCTCTGTATTTTCCTAAGAATGCTTTCAACATACCTAGATGAATTTGTTTGAGATCAACACAGTTGCCCCAGGGAACCTGACTTCATCCATAGCAGGCATACAAATGCATGTGTGAATGTGAACTTGTGCGTGAGAACTTTTGACATTCTTAGAGCAGAATCTTAACTATGGTCTCTGCTTTGCCTAAAGTATTTATTTATTTTTTTTTTTTTTTTAAAGATTGCTTTTCTGGATTTTTTCTTTCCTGGAGTTTCTCAGTCTCCTGAGAAGTTTCTGAATTTCTTGAAAGAAACAGTTCGCAATGTAACTCAAGCTCCTTCCAATTCCACAGTGGTGCCAAAGAGCTGAGTTGCATTATTACTTTCTTTCCTTCTCATTGGCTTTTGAACCTTTTCTACTTTGACTTCTTTGACCCTACTGAGGCTTTCCCTCCAGCAGCGTGTGACAGCAGCTTTGCTGACTCTGGTATTGTTTTGGTGGGATACTTGTGTCATAGGAGGTTTTTTCTTCATGTCTGCCTTAAAGGCTAAAGGCACCAACTGCTGCAGATACTCTGGCCACCACTTTCATATAAGGCTTGAAAGATAAGACAACATAGGATAGAAAATGACATCCTCTCTGAAAGTCTTACAACTGTGGCCTACACTTGCCTGTTCCTATGTTGGCAAGTGAAATAAACCCAAAGTGGCTTAATTTGATCTCTGCTAGGGTCATGAAGTGAGTAACAAAGTCAGTCTTGTGGCAGGACTGATGCTGTGTCCTCCTTTCAGGCTTTTTTTCCCCCTTTGCTTTTTCCCTGCCCTTCTCTCATTTTGGTTTGTAATCTCTCTCTCTCTCTCTCTCTCTCTCTCCCTCTCTTTAAACTTCCCAATAGCTAGTTGAGATTCTGTTTCCTAGAAACAAGAAAGGAAACAAAACTAAGAAAATCCTCTGTGGATGACTAGGAAAGGATTAAAAAAGGAATAAAAAAAGGGGGGCGGGGAGGAGATGTTTGTCTATGCATTTAAGTTCTAGACCTAGCTCAGATAGCTTGAGTCAGTTTATCTGTTTTGGGGTTGTGTTTACTGTTGTTTTTTAAGCCTTGTAGGTTAGTATGACTGATTTATTTTGCTTCTCTTTTTTCTTCTTTCCTTTGTGCTCAGTTGGTCATGATAGCTTGTTGGGAACCATGTTTTCATGTGAGGCACTTGCCTGCTTGCGGAAGCAGCCTGTGCTTTTTCTTCTGTAAGAGCAGGAAAGTAGACCTTTGTGCTGTTCAGTGTGCAATGTCTTTTAAACACTATTCTGCTATGTACTGGCTAGCTTAAGTGTCTCTCTAGCTCCTCTTGTCAATTCCCAGCCACTCTAATTGGAGTCAGGGATTCTTCCCATTAGTGTTCATTGCTGGGAAATCAGTATTTGCTACATAGCACATGTAATGAGTTGATAAGTCTCAGCTTGCATGTTCTTCCCTGCCCTTCAGCTCTCTAGTGTAGCTCTTTACATACATAAATTCCTGCTAAAGACAGACATGGGCTTAATATAGGGAATCCTCTCTGAGATACAGTGAAATACATTTTTTTGGATTTCTCTCATAAATTACTGTAGTCAGCACGGACACAGCTCCCTGCCTGGCTCTCTGCATGCATGGTACATTTGATGAGCAAATGATCTGGATGCCCCCATTTCAGAATGAATCACCTTTCCTTGTACATAGGAAGGGAGGTACAATAAAAATGGAGCTGTATGATCCAAATTAAGAGGAAGAAGTCAAGTGTTTTCTCCTGCTGCTTTTTGCCACAAGATCTTGTTGAAGAGCTAGACTTGTTCTTGCTTCAGCTTTATTACCTTGAGGTTTTTTTGGGGTAGGACAACTAATATTCAGAAGTGAGTAATGGTATGATGTGTTCAAAATCAGAAAACTGCACAGCTGTCTGGGTCAAATTTTGTTTTATTAATACTGCACCGTGTGTTGAATGTCAGTGCAGCACCTTCTTGTGTGGAGCAGAATCAAGGCACAGTCTCCTCATTTCACTGTCTCTGTCCTTGTTCATCCTTGGCTGGTTTGCGGTATGGAGTGGAAGCCTCTTAACTTCTGAGTCACCCCCCTCCTGGCTCCCTGTCCACATGTCCAGGGAGGTGTCAGGTCCTGCAGAGGCAGGGCAGTGACCACAGTCTGTGTCACAGTGAAGGGAGGAAGGGGAGGAGCACAAAGGGAAATGAGTGAATTCATGTTAATCCAGCCAGGAGTCTGCTCAGCATGTGTGGAGCTGTCTCGCACAATTTAGGGGTAAATCCCACTGGAAGTTGAAGGAGTCAGGATTTTTCTTTTCCAGAAGTGGTTGTTGGTTTGCTCCCAAATAACCTCTTTCCAATTGTGGTAGGCTGCAAGGCTAGGTGGCTTCCAGCCCATCCACATGTGGAGTCTTTTGGAAAGTTTAGTCATAATTTTCCATTACTATACAGATAGATTACTGTGCAACAAAATAATTCATCAGTTTGGAGCCATTTCCCTTTAAGCTGCATGTAACCCGCAATGGAAGAATAACATTTAGGATAAACATTGCATAACTTCACTAGGCATGATGTTGCCTTGCTCTTTCATTCCTCTTTGAAATGGAAGTATTTGGACAGTGGTGTACAGGAATTAATTTTGAGAGGCAGATCTAGCAGATGGCAGCTGGTGAGCGAGGCAAAATGCTGTTCTGAACTGGGCTCTTTTCAAGACTGATGACCATCGTGGCCAGATTAGAATTGGTGGCTACATGGACAATGAAATCCTAATTTGTAAGATAAGTATTCTTGCCTTATTATCTGAATAGATACAGGGACACTGAAATACTTGAACTGCTGTGTTACCAGTAGATAAATCTGCTGCTGCTAGTTTCTTTGAGTTTACGTTACCCAAATTTGTGAAGGAGAATTTCTGCTCTGTCTTCGTATGTCCTTTTATAAAGGAGAATCCTGAGTTGCTGTAAAGTCTGTATAAACCTACACTAAAATGAAGAGAAGTTACCATCTGTGGTTCAAAGCAAATTTCAACATCGTTGGCCATGCCAGAGGCAGCTTGCTTTGTCCTCCTTAGAATGGAACAGTTGCCTCTCTCCCATTAGTTAGACCTCTTTCCCCTCCTCATTTCCCAGTAATCTGGACTATTGTTACTGCACTTCTGTGAAGCTACTGTGTTTGTACAAGTCATCTGGGGAGATTTTCCAGCTGGCATTACTGTGGTGGTGGACCTGGAGAGGAAGATAAGAAAATCCTCATGATTGAGATTGTTAAAGAGAATTTGAATTGATGTGACTGCAGCTGGGCCATTACAACCAAAGCAAACAATTTTTTTTCTGTACTAGGAGGGAACACCACCAGGCTTCAGTGTCCTAAAAGTGCCCAAAAAGATGATGAAAAGTAGCCAAATCCTTCCCTCCCTTTACTTCCTCAGCAATAGCAGATCCTTC
>NW_009953571.1:5428405-5437645 GCF_000747805.2 Chaetura pelagica
CAGGAATGCTTTGTTTAACTCTAAAGTCTCCTGGGGAGAAAGGAACATAACTGAGGCATGAAGACCTGAAGTATAAAATACATCCTTTCACTCCTTGCTTTTATTAATGTGACAGGGAATTGGGTCAAGGAAGGCTCATTCAGTCTTTGTTTCTGGCAAGTGAGCAAACTCTTTGCACTTGTGACAAGAGAATGGAGATCCCCTTTGCAGCAGTGCTTCATTCTTAGGCCAGAGAATCATTACTTTAGTATTTCAATTTGCAGCGATAAATTTAAGGGGGCTATGGCCAATCTGCTGCTCTCCTGCCATTGGCCTCTGAGTCACAGGTAACAATCATGCAGTCTTGGAGCAACTGACCTCTTCCCATCTAAGTAGCAGCTAGATCCAGTCCTGAATCCCCATCACTTGGCTTCAGGGAAGACCCTGCCTAATAGAGTAGGTGCAGTCTTACTCATCTGAGCTGTTCCCACATGCCCACAAAGCAAGGCAAGGATTCCTATGTTGGTTTTTATCTTGGTCTACATTTTTGTGAATGCTGGAGGCTCTTCCGTGTTGAATCCATGTCTCTAATAAAACTGAACCTGAAAGTTAGACTTGGTTGCTGAATGGTTGTGTGTTGATCCAGTTCAGCTGTTACCTCACTTGGTTTGGCAGAAGAGGAGATGAAGAAGCAAACAAAGCAGTACTATTTATCACCTAGAGCAGTGGGCAAACTCCCCTGGTTTAAGTCCTTAGTGGAATGGAGTCAAGCATGTCAAATTGACTTCCAGGCAATTTCTGTCAGTCAGTCCCCAGGTGTGTGTGGGCTTTTGAGGTCATATCTAATTAATTTAAAATCTTTACCTGCAGCAACCAACTAAGGATGTAACATTTGATGGAATCTTAAATAATGAGATAGCTGCAAACCTCCAGACCTGCAGCAAACCTGCTGCCCAACAGAAAAGGGAGAAAAATAGGACAAAACCTCAAAATAGCTGGGCAGAACAGCTGCTTACTAAACCATAGTGAGACTGTGTCAAGTCTCTGCCAAAAGTGCTGCTGTCTGTGCTGAAGACTGCAGCATCAGGGTGCTGTCAGGCTGCTGGAGGGCAGAGCGGGAGCCCTTGACTCTGAGAGCTCTGCTCCTGCCTGGGGAGGTGGTTAATGCCATCTTTGTCAGCAGTGGAATAGGTTGAGAACCTTGCAGTGGACAGTGGGAATCTTGTGGGATGCTTGGCTTCACTCCCTGTGTCACTTTGTACCTTGTGTCACACTTGGCACCAAAAAACTAGTCAGGGCAGTGCTGATGTTTGGTGTTGCCAGCTCCCTTTGAGATAAGCTGCTGTTTTGATGAACATGGAGTTTCTCGTTACTTCTCCAAAGAGCCATATGCTAATCCAGCCTTCAGGTTTCAAGGGGGTAGATTGCTGTTTGGTAGCCAGCTGCTACAGGCTCAGGACAAACAGAGATGCAATGTGACACTTTGTCCCACAGTTACTATTTGAGGATCTGGCAGCAGCAATAGATCTGATATGGCATCCTTCCTCAAGCCACCAGGTATCAGCGTGTCTATTTATCCCCTGTCATTCCACAGAAGTTGTATGATGAGAGCCCTTTCTCCCAAAACACTTCTTTTGTACACCCTATCTGGGGTGAATCTGTGCTCATCCATGATTCTGGGCTTTCTTATTTCTGTCAGGCACTGGGAAAGGGCTGGACTCTTCAGCTGTGCTTAGCATAGGAGTGTGCTGCTGCATCCCAGTGTTGCTATAGAAACCCTCTCATGTGAGGAGCAGCAATCTGTACTTCCTCTAGCAGCCCTTCCAGTGGGAAGACCAACCCTGTTGACAGGCAGTACCTGCTCTCTGGGCTCAGGGATGAATTGGAATTGAAGTCTGCTAACCCTTGGTAGCAAAGTTTGCTGCTGTTTAAAAAAAAACCCAAAGCCCAAAAAAACACAAAACAAAACAACCCCGTACAAACCCCTGAAAGGCACAACAGGAAGACTTGACCTGTTTAGATAGTCAGATGGTTTTAGACATTTAAGTAAAATGGATAATTCTTCAAGGGAATGGTAAAATTGCAATGAAACATTTTGGAAAATGTTTCACAAATTTGTTCATGAGGAACTCTGTGGAGAGAGGGAGTGTATGTGTGGGAGCAGGTGCTTTTCCCCTGAAGAAACTGCTTGAGAACATCTCCTTGGGATGTAGGAAACCCTGCTTTGAGTTGAGCAGAAAACTGGGTTCAGTTCAGAGGTGAGGTATTTCTCCTTCCCCTTCCCACCTTTAAAAATTAAAGGGTTGGGATCAGGAAAATCATAGAATCCTAGAATAATTGGGGTTGGAAGTGACTTTTAAAGGTCATCTAGTCCAACACCCCTGCAGTGAGCAGGGACATCTTCAATTCGATCATTGCCCCATCTAACCTGACCCAGGGATGGGGTATCTACCAGGGCCAACCTGTTCCACCACCTTCATTGGAAAAAAATTCCTTATATCTACTCTGAATCTACCCTATTTTAGTTTAAAACTGTTACCCTTTGTAATGCAACAGGCCTTCTAAAAAGTTTGTCCCTATCTTTCCAATAAGCTATCTTTAAATATTGAAAGACCACAATCAGATCTCCCTGAAGCCTCTTCTCTAGGCTGAACCACCTAAACTCTCTCAGCCTTCCCTCCTGAGAGAGTTGTTCCATCCCTCTCATCATTTCTGTAGCCCTCCTCTGGACCTGCTCCAACAGGATTCCTGTCTTTCCTGTACTGAGGACTCCAGAGCTGGATGCAGTACTCCAGGTGGGGTCTCACCAGAAATAAGTTGGTTTGTGTTTTTCTGGGTGTTTAGGATGATAGTAAGTTTGCCCAAAAGACAGACTTTTCTGAAAAAAGCCGGCAATGGAGAAGAGACAACGTGTTGTAAGGCATGGTGAACTGAGACTTTTTTTCACTATTTTTAGTCTGTCATGGGACTGATGGTAGAGAAAATCACTTTGCTTCTCCCAGCTTGTACCTTTTTCTAAAAATAAGAGTAACAGCTTTCTATTTTCTCTCTTATGGAGCTGTAGATGATGGGAGCTGGGTATTAATCAGATCATGTAAAAATAAATACTTGCAAAGTGCTGTCAAAGTGCTGTCCTGTACCCTTACTAGTTTGGATGCTCTTCTCCCAACATCACATACTAGCTAGCCCTCAAGGCAGTAGAATCCACAAAAACATGTTGTGCTGCTTCTTAAGGGCCTCTACAGTGTGCTCCTCCTGATGAACGTCCCATCCCACAGCTGATTCCATGCACAGGACATGAGCTCAGGTGATGATGTGCTAGGTACACGTGCAGAAATTTAAGGACATGATTAAGGCAAAGAACGTCAGATGCTGCCAACTCCACTGTCTCTGTGTCCTCCTTTGTACCTGTTCCCAGCACTGAGTAAGCCTGGGCAGAGGTTCTGGACAGAGAGAGGAGAGCAGAGCAGGGTGGGGCAGTGGTGGAAAGGAATGCTCTCAGAATGGTTTTGTAGAAGGAAATTGGATTGAGGTTCCATAGGTGTCTCTACAGTGGTGCAGTTTTGTTTTGTTTTGTTTTTAATATCAGGGTGTTTTTACATGCAATTTCTTTGATTACTTCAAAGAAATAAGTAAAAGCTTTGCTTGTTCCAACCCTCTCCTCTTCCATACCATATATGTTTGAACTCTCACCCTTTGGTACCATAGCATGGCACACAATTGTGTTGACTATAAGCAACTTCAGTGCTTAACTGACAGTGAAGCTAAGGATGATTTCTAGTGTAAGAATGAGCCAAAGAAGGCTCCTTGCCTTCTGTGTGCATGCAGGCAGAGAGAGTATGCTTTGACCTCCAGTGGTGGAAATCCTGGAAGGGGTGTTTGTTTCCGTGCGTGATGCTGTGCTGGTATGAGCGAGATGTAAATAAAGTTTGGTGGTGTGGGTAAAGTTAGTCTGGTTAGGTAGCTTCAGCCCTGCACTGCCTCACACAACTGGTGTGGCAGGCCCAGGCACTGCCTGTGCAGTGTGTTGGGGTGCCAGAGTTATTAACTGAGCACTCAGGAAATTTTATATTAAGAGTGTGGATTCTTGCTGTTGCCAAAAATGTTAGTGATGAAGAAAGCGAAAGCAGAGAAATGGGAATGCTTTTATCTTCACAAGGCTGCGATGAAAATCCTTATGACAAAGAAAAAACTTAACTGCCCTTGAAGCTTCCCTGTGCTGGATTCTCAAGGCTGCTAGCAGGGAAGGACAGGGCTTCCTAGGAGGAGTCCTGAGAGTTTGCTGCTGTGTAGGTTGCCTGACAAACCATCTTAAGGAGAACTATATAGTACAGTCTTATTGCTGCTTCCATCCTAGTTCCAGGGCAAACACTCCAGTTCCCTCAGTGAGACTGTTATCATGCCTGTCAGAATAGCTACAACTGTTGCTGTTTTAATTCTTGTATTGGTCATATCTGGCTTTAACCTGCCTTATTAAGAGAAGTGCTGACTGTCTCAATCTTTTACTGTGCCAATTATACCAATTTGATTTTTAAACTGGGAGGCAAGCTAGAAATAATCCCATGTAGATGGTCAGTTTGTTTCTTTGTGTTTTGATTTTATTAAGCAGCATGTGAACTGAAGGGAGGTCACTACTAAAAAAGCAAAAAGGGGGGGGAAAAAAAAGGCAGTTCCACTTGGGGGTCACTTGCAGTTTATGTGCAAAGAGATTGCAGCAAGAGAATAAGCATGTCTGCTTTATTTAATAACAGAGCTAAGCACTCTGGTAGAGCTCTGCAAGTGGGAAGCTTTGACAGGTTGGAAAGCTATTGCATGCTAGTGGAATAGGAAAGAGGAGTGGTTGCACAGCTCATGCTGCCTTGGCTATTTTGGAACATGGAGGCCTTTTCTCAGCTTGAAGCTCTGCAAGCCCCTGGGATTTGCTCATTGTCTGAGAAAGGAGGGGGATGGCATAGATCAGGAGTGCCCGAAAGCCCGTGTACCTGCAGGTAGTAACCTGCTTTCTTCTCTACCTGCTCTGTATCTCTCCAGCAGTTACACCTCCTAGCAACCAGCCCCTTGGTGCAGCAACATGACTTGTTCGTGAGCCAAGTCCCAAGCTTGCATAAGAGCGGGGAGGGGGGGAATGGGGACTGAAGCAAAGTCTGTGATGAAAATGAGATACCAGCTGCCTCAGTTGAGCTCCACCCTTTCTAAGAGTCTCAAAACAGGCACTGTGTCTCCTGGCAACCTTGATACAAATCATAGAATTTAACTTAAAAGAAGTACATACAGTCCAAGGGACATGTCCCATCATCAGGTGGGAAAAACAGGATCGGTTCTTTTCCTCTTCCTGGAAGATTTGGGACTGTAGATGGTCTTGGGTTTCACTTGGTGTCGGAGAGACAAGCTAAAGGTGAAAGAGCATCATGTTAGGGTAGCTACGAAGTGCCAAGAAGCAGTGTATTTTGTAAGCATGCCCAGAAGTGCCCAGGCTATTGCTTAGGAACCAGATGTAGGCCTTGGCCCTCCCTGTTAGGCTAGAGCTGGAAGCCATGCCCTGCAACCTGTGCACACCTGCTCTGGTACCTGTTGCTCACCTGAAGCTGGTTCTTCCAGCTGTCAGTCAAGGATTGACAGAGCTGACACCAGCCACTTGCTTGTCTTTGGTGTCAGGTGCTAGGCTTTTGCAATGCTCATCTAATACTTCTTAGTCTTGGACTCTTAATTTGGCCACGGCTTCTCTGTGACAAAGGATGTAGGTATATGAGAAAGAAAAACTGAGTCTTATCATGATTGCTTCTCCTTCCAAGAAAGCTGTCTTTTCAGATCTCCTGACAACTGATGCTCATTAGCTCTGAAGAAAAATTATAGTGCATTTAAAGTGCTCTGTATTATGCTGAGTTATAGACAGAGCAGAGGTAAATGTCCATCTTCCATTAAAGCTAGAGCTGTCACAAAGCTCCTGCAAAGACAGCATAGACAGAATTGATTTTTGCCAACCTGGCAACATCTGAGCTGTTCTGCTGGCAAGTGGCAGTGCTTGGCCAGGGAGCCGGCGAGAGCTCTGGGAATTTGGGTCTGGGAGCTGCAGCAGACTTCCTGTGGATTGTGGCACTGACAGCAGCTGTGGGGAGAAGCAGGCTCTGCCCTGCCCCTTCTTTCAGCATCTGCCAGCCTGACCTTGTAGGGCTCCTTGTAGGGTTGGCAGGAGCCTGTGCTGCCTTTTGTTGGCCCTGGCAGCCTACTGCCCAAGGCAGCTGTGAGGTTTGCCTGTGCCTAGAGGATCTGAAACAACTGACCATTTGGGTGGGTGATTCTTTAACTCTGCTTTTGAAGAAGCGGGGTTGGGTATTTTTTTTTGGTCTCTGACACTCTTACAGAGATATGGCAAGGAATTATGCTTATTGAAGCATTCAAGGGGAAAAGTTGCTCCAGTTTTTCTGCCGCAGTGGGGGCTTCTGCTGTCTGTTCTGGAACGCAGGAGAGATCAATGATGGTTGATGGGCACTGGAGAGGCCCCCCTGTGGCCATCCTCCCCAGGGAGGTGGTGGTGGGGAGGGGGCTGGGAGGCAGACCTTTTTCAGTGTGCTTCTTTCTGAAGGTTAATTAGATGAGAGTGGGGAGAGAGTTAAATTGTATTACTTTTTGTTCTGTTTCTTTGATTGATGCCACTTTAATATTGACTACATGGCTTGCTCATGGTAAAACAATTAAAGCCCTGAGGCATCTGCTGTGAGCTGTCTTGTTCATCTGTCCCAGATGATTAGTTTGATATATAGACCTATTTCCGAGCTGCTCAGGCACAACGAGGGAATACTCTGGGTGCGCTTGCTGGCTGGAAACAGAGGTGTTGGCCAATTGCTTGCAAGAGGGATGTTTTTCCTTTGGGACTTGATTTTAAAGGAAGACACTTATTCAGCTTTTGAGGTTTTGTGGTGTGAACAACTCTTGCAGAGAAGTCAGTGCAGACCTGAAGTGTAGAGCCAGATGCACCTGTGCAAGCCCAGCTGGATCTGCACATCTCTGCAGGGAGCTGCTTGCTGCCAGGAGGGTGCCTTCAGAGAGCGCTCCCATCTTCTCTTGTTAGGCCATTGGGCTGGGGAGCTGAATTTGCTTAGCTCTTGATGGCAGATTTGATTATTCTGCAGGAATTTTACTGTAAACTTTGCTTCTCTTTATATCTTCCTTGCCTTTCCTCTGAACTGCCTTTTTCCTGGGGGTTAAAAATATTTTTTTTCTATTCAACTTGTCTTTCATTGCTTTGTCTTCTTTTTTCTGAGGCACCCCCCTTGGGCTTTGTTATACCCAGTGTTGATTATGAACAAAGAGGAAGTACCCCTTATATACATGGGCTGTGTGCATGTATAAAAAAAAAAAAAAAGGCAATAATTTATTGTTAGTGTAACTGAATTCTTAACACTCTTAATTCAAGAATAATTTAGTGCATATTATTATGGAAAAAGAAAGAATAAGAATATGATTATGCAGCTAAAACTGTAACATGTTTCTGTGTTTCTGTTAATTTTTTCCCAGTATTATGCTCATCCTAGTGTTGCTCCTCTGGATCTTAAAGTCAGTTGTTGCAAGGTAACACCATAAATCTTCAGCCTTTGTAGCTGAAGCTGTAGCTTTGTAGTATTCTTCTTCACTGGGACGAGTATGATACAGATGTTGCTGGATTCTTCCTCACTCCAGGGTCCACCTGGGTCATTTTTATATGTTTGCTAAGACACTTGGATGCCTTTCTCTTTCTTGTTGGTCTGCAGCTCCATGGCGCTTCTGAATTTACTATGTAAGGTGTATTTCATGTACATTGGATATTATTTTCTTTGTTCCTCCTAAAACCTGTTTTCTTGAGCTCCAGGTCCATATTTCTTTAATGGACCATGGGTGAGATGTTCACAGCTATGGGCCAAGCATGTGCCTCATCTCCACTTCTCAAGGCCTCTGTTATCATCCTGTGCCTGCATTTCTCTCTGCTACAAAATCATGTTAGTTGTAAATAGCTCAGTCTACATTAAATATCTGATTGTTACTGTTATTTATATTAAAAATATGGTTGTATCACACAAACAGGAGCAACACAAATTAACCATAGACATCAGTTGGAGAAGTTGCTGTCACAGCTCAACCAAGTGAAACAAAGCTACAGGCAGGTCAAGAAAAGTTCAATGAGCAAGGCGAGGAAGCCTGAGGCCTTTCACAGACAGTACAAAGCTTATGGCCTGTTGCTGAGAGTGGCAAAACTGGAACCATGAGCCAGATGCTGATCGAAGAGAGACTGGCTCTTGAGAGCAAGTGGAGGGGTGGAGCACAACTAGGGAGCAAGAGATCCCTGAAGCAGGTGTCCTGGCTGCTCTGTCAGGACAGAAAATTTTTCTCTTCTACTTGTAGATGTGCCTGTGACAGCTGTAACTTTGGGAGGAGACCTCAGTGTACAGAGACCAGTCCTTTCTCAAGAACTAACATAGAATGCTATAATTCTGTAGAATCCATCCTGGAAAAAAGTCACCTTCCCTATATTGGTGCAAAGCTCTTCAGGTTTTCAGCTATGTTATGACTGTTTCATCTCTCTTTTTCACACATGGGACCAGCCAGGTTTTGCTCAAACGTCCCATTTTCTACTGCTTCTCAGTCTCCCCTGTTTGATCAGCACATTTTCTTGTCATGAACTGTCTCAGTGATCCTTTTATTCCTCCAGTCTTCCTATCATCAGTTGCCCATTGCTCTAGCCCCCAGGGCTGCTGCTGCTCATTTGCAGTGTTCAGTGGGTGTTTGCCAAGAGTGCTGAAATAAAACACAACTCTGCAACTCCTACTCCCAGCCCAGCTGACTTAATGGTTCATGTAGGTGTAATTGCTGGCATTGCTTCTCTGCCCCTAGGGAAGTGAGTGGTTTTGGAGACAGGGAGAGAGAAATGTGGACTCTGTGTGTATGTTGCAGTCAGCCAGGAGCCGTATGTATCCATGTGTCCGTATATGTACTACATACACATATCTATGTGTGTGTGCACACGTTTGTCATCAGTGCCTTACATCCTTTGAAGCTTGTCAGACATTGGAGCTGATGGGCAGTTCAGCACTTGCATGTGCAGCTGCCACTTTGTGTGGCTTTGTTGTTCCACCTACTTTTGCTGCAGGCTGGAGGAGAGATGGGATATTCTTCAAGACAGGGGAGATGGCCTGTCAGGGTTTTACTCCTGGTTTCTCATCCATGAGGTTTTTTTTTTCCTTCTCTGGCTTTGGCATGTCAAAGGGAATTGGAATGTTTTGAAGTTGA
>NW_009953571.1:5437819-5464797 GCF_000747805.2 Chaetura pelagica
CCTGCTGAATCACTGGTGACTAGGCAGCCGTGAGCCATAACAATTAACTAGAATAATTTACATCTTTCTTACAACTATAATGATTCCTAGTTGGTAAGCTGGTTGAAATTCCATGTTTTTCCTCTGAGCCAGTTTCTCCCTTCTGCTTTCGCCACAGGCTTTACTTGCCCAGGTCTTTCACAATCTCTGTCTGGCTTAGCTCTTTGCTTCCCAGAAAAGGTGCCTCCTTATTGTGCAGCTCTGTGAAAGGCTGTCACTCTCCTGAGGGCACTACTGCTGCATCTCTGGCTCCAGCGTGGCTGCTGTGGAGTTGCATACAACTTATCCAGTGGGAGACAGGACCCTGACTGTCTTTTGTCCCTGCATCCATTTCATGAGAAGCGTGGAGTCTGTTTTCCTGAATTGTCACTCTGCTTTATGTTTGTTCAGTGTCAAGTTGCTGGTTTTAAAAAGAGACCCTGAAAAAAACTGGTGTTGGAGGTTTCTGTGCTAAGATGGAGTTTTTCATATGTGGTAGTTCCAGGGGGGGCAAGGATATGTTGCAATAAGATCAGCTGGACCTGCTAGGAATAACCTGCAGCCTGTCCTTGTGAGCCTGCAGCACCTTTGCCCTGGTAGGACGCAAGCAGGACAACTCCTGGAGAGTTTCTCCTCTGTGTTCCTGGTAAAGCTTTCAGCTTACAGCTTCAGTGGTGTCTATTTGTATGCAAGAAAAGAGGTCTTGATTGCCCAGTGTACAGTCACAGTCTCTGCTCCATACTGGATCTTTTAATCCATTTGTGTGTTGAGTTTTGTAATGTCTTTTTAAAGTGTTTTGGGTGTCTTTTCAGATCTTTGCATCTGTTCTCTGCCATCTGTAGCTTGAGGTCAGAGATGCAGCTGGCTGACAAGTGTAAGGGGGCTGTTGAGAGCTGCTGGTGGAAGCTGTTGGCCCTATGAAGGGCAGGAGCTCAGCCCTTTCCCCTCATCTGCAGCAGAGCCTGTACATGTAGGCAGGCACAAACCATGCCAGCAGCAGCAGGTCATCAGGATGGCAGTGTCTTCACCAGATGGTAGGGAGAGCAGTTGCCTATTTTTCTGCATGTCATCAGATGACATAGGCACTGGTGGGTTTTTTGGGCGTGGGGAGGTGGGATTTTGAGGCTCACATATTTGGGCATGTAGTGTTTGTTCTCTTGCATGGTTTGCTCTTCTGTCTCAGTCTTTGAAGGTTGTATGGGAAGGGAGCTGTTGCTTGTGTTACCCTACCTGAGCTGAGGGGAGTAATTGGAACACTATCCTGTGGTTATGCAAAGCAAATGACACTGTATAGAGACAGAGGGAGAGGCTATTTGACTCTTTCATCTCGCCTTACATCAGAACTGGACACATCTGCCCTACCAGTCAATGCAATGGGCAGTGTGAATTTGGTATGCTGAAGTGGTGAGGGAAGCAGAGGGTGCCACTGTCCCTTTGGGGATTATCTCTACAATTCCTTGTCCCTTCTGTTCTGCCTTTTTGTAGACTCCATCTACTGAGCTGCTTTCCCTCTTCTTGTGTGTGGGTGCCCGCTGTCTTCAGATATGTCTCTGAACGTCAGATTTCTGGAGACTAGGCAAACAGTCTGGACAAATATCTCCAAAATCTGCTTTACACCTGGGTTTTTGCAGGCAAGGTCATTGGACTTGAGTTTGGCCTAGTATGGTCGTTCTTGTGTTTTTTGGAGCATAGCCTGTTCTGGGGTGCCACACAGCCTTTTGTCCTTGAATCAGAAATCCCTATTCTGTTAGCCTGGTGACACTCTAAATATATCAATCACTTTTTTTTTCACAGTGGGTTTCTGTTCAGCATGTGCAGCTTTTCATTAGCCTGTGCTGGTTTCTGAAGTGTGACTTTGGCTGCATCTCTCAGGCTCCCACCCTCCCAGACTTTTTGGTCATGGTTTGGTGCAGGGACATCCAAAATAATTTCTGCCCATTTCTTAACCTCTCAACAGATACATCTTTGTTCTCAGCATGCATTTAGTTAGTACAGCTTGCATGAAAATACCTATTCAGTTACTTAGTCAGTGTGCACATCCTCTCATCACTGTTAACCCACTCCCAGTACTGGCTGTGAATTAAAGAAGCTTTTTGGCAGTAAGAGTTGCCACATATAAAATTAACTCCAGCTTTTGTAGTCACTGCTTCGCTCTGATCAAGCTTCCCTTGGCAACCAGTGCAGTGTAAAAAAGATTTGGTTCTTATCAATGTCTTTTCTCTTTCTCATGCATTTAGTGCATAGGAAGCTGTTGCACTCTCATTTGAATAGCTCTGGGTGGGGGAAAGAGAGCAGAGTATGAGCCAGAAATTGAGAAATGGACCAATTTTGAAGGGATGGGACTGTTTGCTCTTCTCATTTATTCTTGCAGCACCATGAAAGGAATATATTGTGGGGAAAAAGAGAAAGCCAATGTTTGTTTTGATGTCTTAGTGGAGTTTTCTTTCCCCCTTACAGCATCCTCTTTACAGCACAGGCTGCATGCATTTAGGAGAGGAGGAATTGACCCATGAACTCTTCCTCCAGTCATCTGTCCCACAAGATAGGGCAATGCTGAGTTGATAGGTGACTTGGAAAGGAATGCTATCACAGGCTTCTAATTTTCCCAACCCCCCTGGAGGGCCGTGTGGCCTGCAGAGGAAGAAAAGAACAAAACTGACTGCTGCAGAAATCTGGGGTTTATTTACTTGCTGAAGAAGGGTGAGGAAGAAGGTGCCTGGGGGAATGCAGCTGAGTCTAGCAGGATGTGTGGGGAAACAGGAGGGCAATGAGAAGTGTAAAATACCCACCTAGGATTTTGGTAAGAGTGGGATTGAAACCAGCAGGAGAAAAGGCAGAAGTAAAGGTAGGGGGAGCTGCGTGGAGTGCCTATTGCTGCTGATTTAGTGAGTCAGATACTTCATGTAAATGTGATACTGACGTCCAATTCCTCTCCATTCCATCTCCTATATTTAGCTTAGGGAACTTGCTGCTTTTTTTAAATTTTTGTTTTTTTCCCCCTTGCTGGAGGCAATGGAAACTGCTGTGACACTCTCTTTGCCCTCACCTCCTCCTTCCACCCCCTTGAAACAACACCAGCTTTTTATCTGCATATATGATGCACAGTTGTGTGTGTATAAGATAAGGCTGTGCCTTCATGGAGGTTTGGAAAGCTCTGCAAGGAACTTTGCACCACTTCCCTGTTGGCTGATGGTGAGAGCTCAGGTTGTTTGCAGAAACCTTTGACATTGTTGTGAGAGCTGATTCTGTCCTTCCCCTGGACCTGAGCGTCCCACAAGAGAGGACTGGGAGAGATTCCACAGCCAAGGTGTTTTTAAAAGCTGCTTGCATCAGAAAGGTGTACTTAAAGCTTGTGGGGTGGCATCATAGACCTAGAAATAATACCTTTAAATATGTGTGCCATTGCCAACAGCCTCTGCAGGAAGCAGCACACAAACAGGACATTTGATCTCAGCTGGCTGATAGATGGTTTGTACAGCAGCAATCCATACAGCAATGAATAGTTTCTATAAACTGTAAACAACTTGGAAATCAGAATATACTTGTGGATTAAAAAGGTGCTGTGATCATCAAGGCCTGCCCACAGCTGCAGAGGAGGTAGGATTTGTGCTGAAACAAGTGTGCCAACAGTGTTGATCATGTGCACCAAGATCAGTGTTTCCCTGTGAAGGTCCCATCTGGGGTGCCTTTGGAGCTAGTCTTGGTTTGCGTGTTGGCAGTAGTGTTTAAAAAGGTTGTTTCATACAAAGGTGCCTTGAAAACTTGAATTTATTAAAGCTTCAATTTGGGAAAGGGGTGGGTCGGATGGAAGAGGTGATGTGACCACTATAGGAGTGCAGGTTTGTAGTACTTAGCTTGGTTTACATTCACAATTGGAAGCTAGGAACAAAAAGATCAGTGCTCTCTTCCCTTGCATCCTTTCCATCCCTCTGGCTGCAAAATGCTGAGTGATGTCTTATAAAGGAGCATAAAAAGGTGGAGGATGGATAGATGGGTGTATGCTCTTTTATGCAATTAATTTTCCAGTGTAATTATTTTAACTGCTGTAAGATTAGAACCAACATAAATGGAAAGGAATAGATACTTTGGCTCTCCTGAGGGCTTGGTCGCCTTACTGGACTTCAAGGCAGTGTGAGTAGGTGAGTCAGTGATCTGAATATTCAATGTCTCCATTCCCTTTATTTTACTAGACCAATTTCCTTTGCTAAAACAGAGCATTGCCAGAGTACTAATGGGCACTGAATTACCTTGTCTGGGGAACCACTGCTAAGAACGGCTGGCTGTGTGGGGTGGAGGGAGCTGCTCTGGGCCACACTGAGATGAGCTGTGGGTGTCTGAGCAGGCAACTGAGGCTGCCCTAAACACTCAGAAGAAGCTGAAGTGCTAGAAATGGTTTATTTCTGGTCATTGAGGTGATGTGCTTTCTAGGTAGGAGTGGACTAGACACCTTCCCAAACATTTTGCTAGGGAGCAAGATACTTCTGACTCCCAGAACAGTATCTGTGTCCTGCTGTAAGTTTTGTGGTTTGTGGCCTGCCATCTTGCTGAATAAGGTCTCCTTGGAGTTGGCTGGAATCCTTCTTGCTCTTGTTCATGGCAGGCAGAAGAGTAATGGTGGGAAATCATGATGGGACAGCATAGCAGTGGGATAGCTTTTGTTGGGTAGTAGCTAGTTTGAAAAAAAAAAAAGTTTAGAAGACTAATTTATCCTGGCTCAATGACGTTATTGGTATAGAAGGTCATGACCACTTAGCAAGTTATGTCAGTTATTAGCTTACAGCTCAACATAACTACATGCAACCTTGTTTCCCTGAGTCTTCTGAGTTAAAATTACCTTTTCATGATGTAAATCAGTGCTTGCTAACCAGGAAAGAGATACTGTGATTTTTTTTTTTTTCCCCCTCCCTCCAGGTGGAGTTTATTAATTACGGGTCCAACTCAGTGAATCAAGCATAGGGTTGTCTTAAGATGAAGTTAAAATATCCATGCTTATGATGGCTGCTCTAGAAGCCACGTGGCTCTTAGAGTGGTCTGTTGATTTGCCTTGATATGTGAGCTGGGTGGCTCTTACTTTCACTTGTGGAGTTTTGATTTGGCCAAGAGCTGGGAAGCCTGCTGGCAGACAGCCCTCTCTGGAGTGCAACTGAGCTAAAATTCATGATTTTAAGTGACCAAAGGCTCTGTCATTTAAGTTAATAATGGCAGAGTCCTGGACCTTTGTGGTTCACTATACTATTCTAGGAAGTGGTTTGTTTTCTTGCCTGGTTTGAAGACCATGGTTTGTTTTTTTTCATCTTTCCTGTGTTTTTAGACTGTGTTCACTTCTCTGAAGTCCTGTTTTTCTGCAGAGTTCCTCACAATAAAACAGAAACTTAAATTTAAGAGCTGCTTGGAAAATCTTTGCCAGGATTTTGTGTCATTCTGTTATTCTGTTTGTTTTTTTTTATGATTATTTTGAGCACAATTCATACCTGTCATAAGTCAGCAGGATTTTGGTCCATTAACCCTATCCAACTCCACATAATGGGGTTTTGCTTTGCTTTTCCGATCAGCTGGAGCCTTGGGATTAGGTAGATTTTCACATCTGCTAACTTCCTATTTCATATCTTGTGATTTGTGAGGCTTAACCTCTGCTGACTTGTTAATGGATCACAAGCCACCTGCTTCTTTACACTAATCCCTAGAAATATGTAGCATAGCTTTAACTTGAACCTTTTCATATTGGTTCCCCAGTGTAAAAAGCACAGAAGAATCAATCCTGGTCTGAACAAACTGCTTATTTATACTTTCCGTGGTCTTCCACAAGATTAACTCTCCAACCATGGCTGTTTGCCTTAACTATCAAGAAAGTTTTTTTGCCTTTATTGCCTTGGCCTTCTGGGTAGGGCACGGGTGGAGAAGAGTAGATGGAATGGCATTGGTGGAGAGGAATAGTGTAATGGGGGGCAGGCACACTTTGTGACTGGCTGGTGCTTTGGATGTTAAAGCTTTGATACCCTCTGAAGGTGTCTGAGCTAGCGATGTTCATGGAGCATGACAGCTTCAGCCAAGGACTCTGACCTCAAGGTCTTGGTGTGTCAGTCCTGCTTTCTGCTCCCTTTTACATTTCAAAATTTACACTACTTCTGGCAGGCTAACCTAGTCAGACCAAGGGGAAGGTCATGGCAGGTCCCTGTCAACCCCCAGCTACACTGCCTGCAACACTGCTAGTCCTGCCTTCTGCTGGGGATCAGGGCCTGGAAGGACATGGTTTTTCTGGGTAGCATGATGCCAAGGTGTGCCCTGGCTTTTGCCTTTCTGCTTGGCTGCTTCAGGCCTCTGCTCCTCTATCCTGCACGTTTCTCCTCCTGACTGATGTCTGTAGCCTGGCACACGGTGTGGGCCGGCCCCAGCCCAATGGTGACGTGAGTGAAGTCCCCAGAGCAGCGAGGGTTGCTGGCAGTGGAGCTGGAACATCCCACAGTGTTCCCCTGGCACCGCAGCAAGGGAGCAGCTAGGACTCCCCAAGCACTGGCAGTATGTACTGACAGAGGGACAGGCAAACCCCACGATTTCTATTTTAGAGGTGAGGTGAGAGATAGGTCCTCAGAGCTTTTGGTGTTCTAGCTCCTTTTAGTCACTTAACAGTTATGCTTCTGGGAAGGGGCAGTAGGGGCCATGTGTTTTCTGTTACTAGTCATTACTGCTCTCTGCTATGAGACAGTGGGGTTACATGAGGATTTAAAAATTGTGTGTAGGGTGTTTGTGAAGAGTGGGGAAGCCTCCAATACCTGGGACTGCCCCAGGCTGGTTATGGTGGGCTGAGGCAGCAAGGCAATGTGCTATGGGCAAAATTAATGGGGAGGTGGGGCCTCTTCTCCTTCCCTCTCCTCCCAATTATTAACTGCTTTGCTTCCAATGGAGGTGATTATATTGCTTACCAGGAGTTTACTACTGCTTGCTTTTTGCAGTTCATCTTGCTGAGAGATTTCTAAAAGGCCCCTGAGCAATTTGTTTATTCAGCTATGTCCCTGGGGTCAATAGTATTTGTCATATGTCTCACTTCTCAGCTGGCCAGCCACTTCTTGTGCTACACTCAACAGTTCTGTCTAGTGTTACAGCCAGACACAGAAATGTATCCTGTCTACCTCTCCTTCTTTGCATCCCCTGAGAACTTTTCTGAAAGGTCCCCTCTTTCCTGTTTCCTGACCTCCTTACTCTGCTTTAGGCATGCTGGTTTGGTGCCCAGTACCTAGGGTCATATTTATGGCAGGGGACATAATCCATCAGGGTCATTGCACAAACTTTCATGGTTAACCTTTCTGTCTAGCTTGAGCAATCAGAGACTCAGGGCTCCCAGACGCTGGAAAGGTAATTATTTATGGTACTAGCACATGGTACTCCTCAGCATGGGAGGGACTTGTGGTTCTCCACTGGGCTGCTGTTTTCCTTTGTGATTTCTGCTTAATCCCTGCTCAGCCTTTGGGATTAGGGGATGAAAGATTGAGATTTGGGGTTGCTTTTGCTGCATCTCTGCCAGCCGGGATAGCTCTGTATTTTTCTTCATACACGGTCATGTCAACTCTTTTTGTTGTCTGCTTCTTCTTTCTAGGTGTGTTGTTGTGCTGTTCAACCCAAGAAAAAATAAGCAACACCATATTCTAAACAGTTCCAGGTGAGTGAAGCTTCAGGCTGGGCTTGCTTTTTGTGGGAGGTGAACATCAAGGTTTTTATGGCTTGACTGTGAAATGCAGTAGCTGATGTTGCTCCAGGCTAAATCCCCTTAGTGTGAGCTGCCTTGAGGGAGAGGCTGCCTGCTGGTTTAATTCCAGCTCCTTCTAATGTGAGATGCTGTTGCTGATGAGGCACCACGTCATAAACATTGTGGTCCCAAGAGGAACTGTTAACAGGCATGGCATGGGGGAGGTCTTATTACAGTTCCATAGTATCTGATTTATTTTTTTTTCTCCACCTGAAACTATGACCTCATTATTGAAGCCAGCACTAGGATCTGGCCCTGCATCTGGAATAAAGGCACCAGCCTGAAAGTTGGCTTTTGGAGCTTTTCCAGCATTGTAGGCATGCTGCCTGTGACTTGTGCAGCAGGGAATTCCCATGGCAAGTGTTAGATCTCTGGTAAAGCAAAGCCATTGTGTCAGGCTCTTATGTGTGATTTTAGCCTCATTCCAGTTTGTCCCAACCTACTCCCCAGTCATGATGTATTGAAAGGATATCACATGATCAAAATGTTTCTCAGTGTCATTTTCTCTGTTTTAGGAAAACAATTACAGCACTTGCTTTCTCTCCAGATGGGAAATATTTGGTTACAGGAGAGGTAAGTGGGAGAGGAGAGGGCACATCTTGTCCATCCCATTTTGCAGCAGGGCAGGGAGTTTTAGAAGAAACAGCCAGTGAGCTGCCTTGACACAGACAAATCTATTTCAGTGTTGCATCTCTTGATGGACCTGTTACAGGTGACTCTGGGTGCTTCTGCTGGCACTTGTTTAAGTGTGTTGTCTCTCATCAGCTTGGGGGATGGATCATCTGAGATGGCCTCTGTGGTCTGAAGGTAGAGTGAAAATACATGGAAGGACACACAGCATGGCTATACTAATCAGTGAAGTGTACTTAGATGGCCCTAGGTCTGAGTTTAGCATTGTCCCTTCGGGATTTCAGGAAGTAACTGAAGCCAGTAACAGTGTTATGGAAAAAGTGAAATGTACATGTGGAATGGAGCTTTAGGAATGGTGACAGCAGATGCTGGTGCCTGTGGTTTGGCATTGTATGTTTGGCTGGGGGCAACAATTGCTTCCCCTTTCCAAGCATGCTCAAGGGGGAGAACAAGGATGAGTGCACTGCATTAGAAGTTAAAGACATGGTCTGTGTCATGAGGCTGGAATTGCTGGATGTTAGAAATCCACAGAAATATTGACTGTCCCCCATATGGTTTGGCTTATTTTATTCTTGTGTGTGATTAATGGTAATTTACTACTTAGTCTCTGTGCCTCTGTAAAACATGGGGGGGAGCATGTGTGAAACAGGTCCCCTCCTGAGCCTCAGCCACAGAGAACAGAAGTATGTCCCAGCCCTGTGTTGGAGCTGTTCAAGGCAGAGGCTGCTCACCCCAGAGGTCCCTAGTGCAGCCACCGTGATGGCAGCTGTCATGTCACTGGGTGGCTCCCAATCTGGGCCTAAATCCTGCATGGATCAGGCCAAGGACAAATAACAGTGTTTTGGGATGGTGGCTATCTTGACATAGAAAAAGTAAGCCCAAATTTTCCATCAGAGATTGTTGTTGTTATTAACCTTTTAGTGAAAGCATGAGGTTTTATAGCTGCAATTTGTTTTAATGCCTCCTTCCACTCTAGAAGTATTAATGTAATAAAAAACCATTTGTATTAAAATTAAAAGTATTTTTTCTCTGTGGTGTTCAGTGCTGATGATGATTCTGGTGCCTTCTTTTCTTTCTGCTTTTGTGTTTGTTTTTTGGTTGGTTGGTTTTTTTGATGTTTTGTTTTATTTTTTTTCCTAAATCTTTGGTGCTTTATTCTTTTCATATGGAGTAGGAAAAGTGGTGAAAAATGAAGTGGGTATTTTTCTAACAAACAACATTTTGGTTTGAAAATTCATTGGGGGGAAAAAAAAAAAAGCTCTTCCCCAGTTACACTTGAAAGCTTTTTTTTTTTTTTGGCCTTGTTGCAAAACAGTCTCCTGTTGCCCTGTTGTAAAAACCTTTTCTCTTTTCAGTATCCTCCCACGTGTCTGACATTTGAGTTACTACTTAGCGTAGCAGTGTCCCCTGCCGGTGTCAGCAGTCTTGTCTTAGTTCAGCATCTGTCTTGTGGGGAAATGGTTTCCAGGTTCATTTTGTAAAGCTCACTTTTGGCAGCATTATGCTGGTTCTGCCTGGTAACACCTTAGTTTTCCGCGTGGCTGGCTTTTCAGGAAGGAGAGCATGGAGGTCAGACCTTGGCCACCATACATATTAAATGTCTTTTATGTATTTCAAATCCAGAAGGTTTTGTTTTGGTTTTGTTTCTTTCTCCCCATGGAGTGACCGCATTCTTATCCCTGGGGATCACACAGAGCTCACTTTTGGTGAGCTTTTCTTAAATGATTAAATACAAATTCAGCTTGTAAACATCTTGAGGTGAAAGCCAAGATGCTGTGAAAAAAAAATTATATATATGTATATTTGTCTTTATTCAAGTATGTATGTGTTTAAGTAAAGCAATTGCTTTGAAGAGCAGCTGATCCAGCTCATTGTAACGCCTTGCCAGCCACCTTGAGACCTGAGCTCTGCCTTGCAGGAGAGAGAACTGTACCACGTGCAGTAAAACCTGACCATGGCATTTTTCCAGGCCACAAGGAGTTGCTTGGCAAAACTTTTGAATGAGACAATTAAAACATGCACAATTCTGAGTTGTTAAAGCTTTGATTTCTCCTTCTGATCAGACTTGCCTCTCCCACACAATCAAATTACTTGCTTAAAACTGATCAGAAAAGGTACCATTTTGCCATGTTGCCATGGATATGTTATCTTGCAAGCTACTGTTTTGACGAGACTTCATTGTGAAATCAGGAGTAGGCTCTTTGAGTAGCATTGGCCCATCAGGCACATTTTTGGCCAGCATTTCAGCTCATCTTGTGTGCCTTGTTTTATTTTGCTTTAATAACAACCAAAAAAAAATGAAACAAAAGAATAAAATTATCTTGCAAAAGATACTGAATTGGCACTTCTGAAGTCTGTGACCACATGTTTCTTGGGAGAACAAGTGTAAAACCAGAGTCTGTGTTCCCTCCATGTCTTTTTTTCTGATGCTACCCTGTCTGTGCTCTTTCATCTGTGTGTTATCTTTGTGACAGGAATGATGCTGCCAGTCTCCCAGAAGCCTCCATCAAATGGTGTGTGATAGTTATCGTAACAGTCATGTCATGTTTTTATATGGCATGACCTGGCTTGAGATCTCTGATGTCCATGTTGTGTTGGGAGCAGAGGACATGAGGGCCTTTTAATTCACTGAGTCCAGAGATAGGATTTTTAGAATCGTTTTTGTGTGCTGTGAGTTCCCATTGCAAAGATCAGGGATGCACATCAAAAGTATTGTTCTCATCTCTAGCTGTTTCGTGAGTACCATAAGAAGAGGATTAATGCAGGAGTGATGGTATTAATTCTTTCAGACACCTGTTGAAAGGCATATACTCTTTTAAGTTGTTAGTCTCAAGCTGGGCTTTAAAGAACTGAAGGAACCTCTAACCCTGTAGTGAATGCACCATCTAGACATCTTTTTCCAAGTGCTCACACATTTATGTGCTCGAATTTGTCAGAACTGACCTTGGGAGTTACATTTCCTATTCTGTGTCCTTGTCCTCTCCAGAGTGGACACATGCCAGCAGTTCGGGTATGGGATGTGGCTGAACGAACCCAGGTGGCTGAGCTCCAGGAGCACAAGTATGGTGTGGCCTGTGTGGCCTTTTCCCCCAGCTCCAAGTACATTGTTTCAGTGGGGTACCAGCATGACATGATTGTCAACGTGTGGTCATGGAAGGTAAGTTCTCTTGGAGGTTGGGTGGACCACAGGATACTGCTGAATTAAAGAGAGTGGACAGTCTAACCCTAGGCTATTTCAGTTTCATCTTGCTTTCTGCTTCTTTTAAAAATTATGTTGTTGTTTGTTTTTTGACATTCATGGACACAGACAAGTTTGTACATGAGAGAGAGCTCTGGTCCCTTAGGGAAGATCCATGGCACTTCGGTGAAGGGATGTTCTTTATACTTGAAGACATGTGACATCTTGCTGTCCAGCCAGAAAAGCCTGGATTTTGCAACCTTGTCAAAACCTTCTACTTTTTTAGAGGCTTATTAAAAACTAATTTATGAGGTTGAGGAAGAAAAAGTCTCATCAGCCAGGGAGTTTTTTTGTGGTGCAGTGGTTGCTCTTGGCTTGTTTGGTTTTTTATGTGTCAGGATTTGTGATGCTCTGATCCCATCCTTGATGAATCAAGAAAGGGAACACAGAGAAATCACAGTGAGTGAAAGCTGATGGAGGTCACTTACTGCCACTGACTGGGTTGGTGCAGCACTCTGTGGAAACAAAGCTCGTGACTTATCCTCTAGAAAACATTTGTGTGTGCTGTTTGTATATAAGAAAAGAAATGTTTATTACCAGTAGGCTTGGAGTCTTCTGTAGCTCCTGCTACTTCTTCAGGTCCTGTAGCTCTCTCTAGAAGATACGTGATTTAAAAAAAAACAACTTCAGTTCATCTGTTAAAATATTACATAATTATAGAATCATAGAATGATTTGGGTTGGAAGTGACCTTAAATTCCAGTCCTCCTGCCATGGGCAGAGATATCTTCCACTAGGCCTGGTTGCTCAAAGCTCCATCCAACCTGGATGCTTCTATGGCTGGGCCAGCCGCAACTTCCCAGTGCAGCCTGTTCCAGTGTCTCACCACCCCCACAGTGAAGAATTTCTTCCTAATATCTGACCTAAATCTGCCCTCTTTCCACTTAAAACCATTACCCCTCATCCCATCACTACATGCCCTGGTAAAAAGTCCCTCTCCAGCTTTCTTTAGCCCCCTTCAGGTATTGGAAGGCTGCTGCAAGGTCTCCTTGGAGCCTTCTCTTCTCTTGCAGCTTATAAGTCTGTGTTCATTTAGTATATTACTCTCTTAATCACATTTCCTATGCTGTAATTTAAGATCTAACTGTGCTCCTGCATGAGCTGAAGTTTCACCTTATTTTTTTTTAGTAGAGCTGAACTATGTGGTGATGAATGAGATTGTATGAACTATGTAGTGACTTGGAGGTGGTCATAATACATGGCGTATGTGGGACAGTACAAGTAGCTTTGTTTCCTCTTGCTTACACAGGTTTTTCTGTTCACTGCAATCCTATTTATAATTGTGTGTATGAGAGCTTGTGAGGGCTATCTTGGTCTTCCGTGCTGAAGAACATGCACTTTAAGCATATGTTTCAGCTATAACTATTGGGAGGTCCAGCTAGCCTTCATTTTGGAGACTAGTCACCAAAACTAGAGAAACTTTACCTGACCGAAGTCAAAGATGAATAAGAGACCAAGATGTGAAAACAGATCTTCTGAAGCCCTTTCCTGTACTTTTAAACACAACCCTTCTATCCACTGTGCTGCTGCTTCAATTTAGCAGTTTTTCATGGCTGGGAGACATACTCAGTCATTTGACTGTGATGGAAAATAAACCTCCTGTTACCTTTAGGGTCCCCTTGCTTCCCTAAAGAAAGGCCACAGGAACAGTCCAGATGTTGAGTTCTACAGCCATTCTAAGCCTTTCTCTGTTGACTGTCTTGAAAGAAGTTCTGTTAATGGCTGTCCCCCTTGCTTTTCCCCCCAGTCTGGGTTGGGGGGGTCTCTGAGGTGACAGCAGCCCAGACTGCTGTATTGCCAGTTTCTTCAGTTCTGTCTGCATGTTGTCCAAAGGGGCCCTCAGTGTGGTGAGTTTGTGTGCTGAGGGCATTGTGTTGCGAAGACTGGGAGTGATCCAGTCTCTAAAAGGAAGGGTAAAGGGAGCAGAACGAGAATAAAGAGTGGTGCATTTTGTACTCTGTGTGCTGAAGGGCAGAGAGGAAGACTTTTTTATTCTCACTTCTACCAGTCCCTGGGGAAAAGCAGGGGGAGGAGAACTGAGTACTGGTATTGTGGACAGGGAGCTCCTGGCATGTGACTGTTCTGCTTAGGCAGTGTCCATTTCTGTTCTCTGTCCCTGCAGTGTTCTTCTTCCTTTCCCAAACTCTTTGATGTTTTGAGGGGCGCATTTGAGATGCAGCAGACTTTGTTTTGTCCCTTCCAAAACAGGCATGATGTTTTTCTGTTTTGAGTCTTTCAAGAAATGAGGAACCAGTACTCATTTCCTTGCAGAAAATGCCTGTTCCTCATCTTGCATGCCCTGCTCTCCTTGCTGGCTCTCCTGGAGGCTGGGAGAGCTCCTCCTTGTGCTGGCCAGCATATGCTTTTGCTGTTTAGAAAGGGAAATGGGTTTGCTCTGAGCTCCCGGTGATTGTGAAACCAACATTTGTCATGGCTCAGACAGCAAGTTCCTGCAGGCACTAGTGCCTGCTGATTTGTTCTAGATTCCAGTCAACGTGGAAGTGGAATTGAATGTAAATATGAACTGTACTGTCCACCAAATTAGTGCTCCCAGGTAATACTGGGGAGGTTGAATTTAGGGATGAGTAGGGAACAGTTTGGGCCTCATCTTTTCCCTGCTGCAGCATTTCTGCCTGTACTTGAAATGAGTTTCCTTTGCTTTTGAGTGAAGAAATTAAGTTATCTAAACAATTATGTTTCCAGAAAAACATTGTAGTGGCAGCCAACAAAGTCTCAAGTAAAGTGACAGCCGTGTCATTCTCAGAGGACTGCAGTTACTTTGTCACTGCTGGAAATCGACACATCAAGTTCTGGTACCTGGATGACAGCAAAACGTCCAAGGTGAGAAAACATGCATCAAAGCCAAGCTGTGAACAGGCATTTCCATCTTACTGCAGGGTGGATTTTGCCCCAGTGACCTGTGGGAAGTGGGAACTCTTTGGTTTTTCCTGGGATTCAAGGATAGCCCTCCCCCCTGCCCTGGCTATCAAGTCTCAGTCTTCCCATGGGCTTGTGGCACCAAAAGCTTGTCTTACCCTGAGCTGAGATGGGGGCATGTCTCCTGGTGTATAGCAGCATACTTGTTCTTTAATAGTTGTATATACTGAAGGGCAGAAAAATCAGAAAAGAGCGGCAGTTTTTGAACAACTGCAGCTTATTGAAGGTGAGGAGAGCTGTTTGATGTTGGTATGGACTTCTCAAAAGGTTATAAGTGTTATTTTGAGTCTTATGAGTGTTTAAATGATATTTTTCTGTGGCCTCACAAACATATGTTCGTGCTTCATGCTTGAACACTGCTTTAGCATTTGGTACAGATTAGCCATGGAAGATTTGTTCCTCCCAGTGAAGGATCTGCTATCTCTGGGTCATAGGTTTGGAAACATAGTTTTGATGTCATAACATTCTGTTCCACTGATGTGCTAATAGTGATGGTCCCAATACACTGTGCAGCCACTGGGTCTGCAGCAGGTAAAATGTGTCACTACGTCTCCTTGTAGGCTTTTCGCAGCTCTCCTTCTTTAAGGCACTTCAGCTCTCAAGGCTTGATGTTCTAAAAAATGTCTATCTGCCTGAAGTACCTTGCTGTATTTCTAACCAACTGTTTTCTCTTGGTAGGTCAATGCCACGGTCCCCTTGCTAGGTCGCTCAGGATTGCTTGGAGAACTGAGGAACAACTTCTTTGCAGATGTGGCATGTGGAAGGGGCAAAAAAGCTGACAGCACCTTCTGTATCACATCCTCAGGCCTGCTCTGTGAATTCAATGAAAAAAGGCTGCTAGACAAGTGGGTAGAGCTGAGGGTGAGTTTTCCATCCTTCTGTCCTGCAGTATTTGCCTGCTGAAGCAGAGCAGGCACAGCAAATAATAAGGACACAGGGATTGCAAGCTGACCACCAACAGTGAAAGTATCTGGGCCTCTGCCACTTTGTGTTTTACTCTGGAAGGCCAGGCAAAAATAGCATTGCTCCTCAGCAAAGGAATGTTATTAATCATTGAGGCTCTTTCATTCTCAAGCCTCAGCCTTACAGCTACTGCCCTTCTGGCAAAGCAGTGTCCTGATATAACTTTGGCAAACCCCAGTTTGTCCCTCCTGGCTTGGCCTGGACGAGTAAGAGTTTTAGAAGGATTCTGATTTCTGTCCACTCTGAAGTGTCTTACTTGGCTTGTACATCTCAAATGCAGGTTCCTGAGGTACTGCTTGGTTTGTCTATTCTACCAGGCTGGCCAATAAATTCGTCGGTGCTCGTTTTTCTTACAATTGAATGCGAGATGCCTAGCTGAAAGGATTCATGTATTAAAATCAAGGGAAAAATCTTTCCATGCTTTCACTCAAGTGAAATGCCTCTTCTTTTCTTTCCTTTCCTCTCTAAAATCTGCTTTTCACTCTTGCTCAGAATACAGACAGCTTCACAGTAAGTTGGAAAAAAGTTTTCCATTGAACTCATCCCCTTATCACCATAAGCCATTTTGTACCATTTTCTGCCATTTGTACTGATCCCAGCGGGAGGGGGAAGAAAATAATTTTTTTTCTTATTTACTTGTGACAGGTAATATATTGGCTTGCTAGTACAGGATCAGGTGCTGCTTGCCTGCTAGTGGTGCTGAATGTCACAGAGGAACAAAAAACAAAGTTCAGAGTAAGACTCACCTGGGGCAAATGTGCAGCTCTGCTGACCTCACACCACTGTGGGTGACAGAGGAATTCAGCTTGGAATTAACCACTTGGAATCTGCAATGGACCTTGGCTAGGAAGCTCCTCAGAAAAAAAAAAATAAAATATTTTAGACTTTTCCTTACTCCCAGGGCTTCACTTCACTTCAGCTTTTCTAACCATGACTCCTTTGTCTGTTGATATACTGTTCTCCCTGTCATGTGTCTGGTGATGTTTGAAGTGAGAGCACATTGCTTACTTGCCATCTTGTGTGCTGTGTCCTTCTCAGACCACTGTGGCAAACTGCATCTCTGTGAATCACGACTACATCTTCTGTGGCTGCGCTGATGGCACCGTGCGGATCTTTAACCCTCTGAACCTCCACTTTGTCACCACCCTGCCGAAGCCGCACTTCCTGGGAACAGACATTGCCAGTGTCACTGAGGCCAGGTACTGTGGAGAGGGTGAAAGGGAGCAAGGAAGGCGTCCGGGCGTTAGAACTGTTCCCCAGACCTTTGCCATCTGGACCGTGCTCTTTTTATGGATTAAAATTGGCAGCCTGTTGCAGATCTCCCTGAGCTGTTGCAGTTTTGCCTTGCCTGCCTGGGCTCCAGTCCAAAGCTGGTTGCTGGAGTACACAGCATAGCTTGCACTTCATCTCCCTGGGATTGCTCAGGTCTGGTGGCCTTTTGACAGTGGTTGCCATGAGCAAGCAGGCAGAAGGCACGAGATGCTGTGGCACACTTCAGTTGCTCCTGAATATGTTCCATGGCATATCTTTTGCTTGTCACTGGTAAGGGCTGAAGACTTTCCTCCATGTTAGTACAATCATGTTGCTAAGAGATGTACAGGCTCTCACGGGGTATTTTTTCAAAGGTTTTCTTCCAGGCATTTGTAGACCCAAATCTTCTACTATCTTTTGTAATTTTTCTTCTCCCTATATCTTGTCCATGATGTTGTTTCATTTTTCTGCCTTGCTCAAGATAGCTATCTGGCTATCTTCTGCTTTGACTCTCTGTTTCTCACCTTCTGAGATGGGTATTGTAAGTTCCATACAGCTCTGTCTGTCAGCTTCTGGAGACTTATGCCAGAGGAGCCCCTTCATGTGTTGCTGTTCGACAGTCCTGGTTGGAGGCTTCTTCTGTTGCCCACTTCTGTCACTAGTGGGGAAAGAAATCCAAAGGTGTAATAATTGACCAGCCATCATTCCATGGGATATCTGGAGTTCCCACATCTACAAATATATACGCTTTTTAATTTTCCTTCCTTTTTCTTTTTTTTTTTTTTTCCATTTGTGTCTCAACAGGTTTTCTCTAAACTTTCCTTGTGAACTTGAGGTAAAGGTTCAAACTATATAGTGCATTAAATAGTCCCTCTCCAGAAGATCAAAATGTTAAAATGTTAGCAGCTTTTGCTACTGCTAAAATAAATTGTACGCATGGACCCTTTAAAAATACTCTCTGCTGCTCGTAGGAGACAATGATATTCTAATAAGGAAGATGGAAAAGGAACTCTGAATTTAAAATGTTAGCAGCTTTTGCTAGTGCTAAAATAAATTGTACACATGGACCCTTTAAAAATACTCTCTGCTGCTCTCACCCATCAGTTGAGCAGAAATATTCATGTGATTCTTAAACATGCATTTGTAGTGCTGATTACAATCTTAACAACTTTTTATTACTTCCAAAGAAGCTTAAAAACACAGGACTCCTTATTTTCCCATGCATACCCGATCTTTGTGGGATGGCAGTTGCCCTCAATGCCCACAACTGTATCAATGACTTGATTTTTTTTTATGGGATCTGAGCTGCACTCTTCTCGCCCTCAGAGCTTTGCCTGCTAAAGCAGGCCTTTGCCTTGCAGTGCAGGGCTCCCATTGTCTGCTGTGCTACATGAGCTTTGACCCTCATCTCTGCATCTCCACCATCTGCGTCTTTTAAATTACCTGCTCTCAACACCCTGGTACTCCGGCTATAGTTGCCTTATTTTATGCCATTAACAGCATTGTGGGATGGCTGTGTTCACCTCAGGTCAAGAGAGCAGCTCCTTCTTTGTGTGCATAGCAGCAAGACTCAACAGAGGACTCCTGTAGAGGGTTAACATGGTGTGATTTTGGTCTAACGTGGGAAAGGAGATGTTTCCTTGTTCTACAGAAGTTCTCTGTTTTAAAGTTTGCATCAGAGCTTGCCTATCTAGAGAGGACTGTACCCATCTGCGGTTGCCCATCTCATGAGCTGCTGCAAGCAGCACCAAGCTGGCCTATGTGTGGGGCATGGGTGGAAAGAAAGTATGTCACACAAGTGGGGCCACGGAAATGAATTGTCCCTTTGTCCCTTGTGCTGGTGTGCTCCTTTCTCCTGAGACAAGTAGTCTACTGCTTGGTCATGCACAAGAGCTGTTCCTGCAAGCAAGAAACAAAATATACTACCCACCAAAAGATGGTCCACCATCCTCTTTGAGACTTGACTTGGTTTTTACAGCCTGGTTATTCAGAGGTAAATTATGATGATCTTCTGTGATGATCAAGTGTTCAGTCACATGTCTGTGATGGGACTCTGGGTTGGACGGCAAGAAGAATGACTGTTGCCGTGGGGCTTTCAGGCTTCTTTTGGGACTCTGGTTGTTCAAGAGACAGGTCTTTGCAGCCAGCTACCTATGTATGCCACAGTGTATTGTTCATCTTGACACAACCGTGTGAAAAATCCAAACTCTCATGTTTTACTTCCATGCTCTGACTCCAAGAATCCAAATTAATCAGGCTTTTGTTCTCTCTTTGTGCAGTCGTCTTTTCTCTGGTGTGGCTGATGCGAAGTATCCGGACACAATTGCATTGACCTTTGACCCCACCAACCAGTGGCTTTCCTGTGTATACAATGACCACAGCCTGTATGTGTGGGATGTCAAAGACCCGAAGAAAGTGGGCAAGGTGTACTCTGCTTTGTACCACTCTTCCTGTGTGTGGAACATTGAGGTATGTTGTCTACAGGTGCAAGTGTTGGATTGTGAGTTGCAGCTGAGGAATTAATCTGAAGAACCACCAAATTTAAGTGCAAACATGTACTGCAGACTTCCTCCTGTGGTTAGTGTGGTTGCTATAGGACTTGAGATGGAGCTGGGAACAGTTCTTTGCACTGCAATGGATGACCAAATGCATTAGATGCAGTGTGCTACTGGAAAAAGTCTTGCATTAAAAGGTGAGAGGTGGGAGAAAGAGCAGAACTGGACAAAGCTGAATGCAGAGGTGCCTCTCACAAAATGCACAAGAGTTCACTGCTGACCTCAAAAAAAAAAAAAAAAAAGTTTGAGGTCTGTGGTGAGCATATGCTCTAAAGTCAAAGGAACGAAACAAGTGATAAGACCTCAACTCTGATCCTTCTTAACCTATGTACCAGGATATCCTGCTCAAGTGGCCATCATCTTGCAGTCTGTCTAGTTGGCTTTGCCTCAGAGGGACAGAGGGGTGGAGAGGAGGAGGGTTAGGAAACTATGTAATCATTAATGTGTTGAAGTATGTCCAACAGTAGTCAGGAAAGGGGGAAGTGGAAATAAAGTGGGAACAGGCTGAGGATTCTTTATTATTATTTATTTATTGCATCTCACCCTTTTTTTCGGATTACAAATTGACAGTAGTAGCTAAACGTTGCCAACTGTGGTGCAGAGTCGTTGTTGCATGGTCTTTGAGATGCTCTCTTTGAACCGTTAGTTACACACTTCTTAAGGAGATGTTCTGCATTCAGGGAAGCTCAGTGAGCATTTGTTTGAAGTGAACACAAAACTCTAGTCTGCAAACAGGTTTTTGTTAGGAGAACTGGCTGGCTCTCACCTTTACAGAACAGACAGGACAGCCCTTTGTCTTCTTTTGTTTAGAAACTTGGTACCAGTGTTCAGGATGCCAAATACCGGGCAATCTCATTCAGGGGTTGATTTTACCTGCCCTTAGGTGTATCCGGAGGTGAAGGACAACAATCAGCCATGCCTCCCCCCTGGTTCATTCATCACCTGCTCCTCTGACAACACCATTCGTCTGTGGAACACTGAGAGCTCCAACATTCATGGCACAGCCCTGCACCGCAACATCCTCAGCAATGTAAGATCCCAGATTTTGATCACCTCCTTGCCTTTGGGGTTGCTATTCCTTATGCACAGGTATTCCCAAGTTAAGGCCCAAACTTCTTGGGATCTCTGAGTCAACACAGGCTTCCCTGTAAACAGAGCACAAGTCTGAAGCTGAAGAAACATGAAGGGAATATCAGGTGGAAAGAAAGTTTGTCTGATATGGTCTTGTGCACTATTCATTTTTCCATAAACCATCCAAGGATTCACCAAACTTAGTCTCTTCCAAAATGGCTCATGCCACATACTTCAGAAAAGCTTTTTCTCTTTTTCTCCATCTCTGTAAACACTTCAAGATTTGTTTGGAAAAGGTGCATTAAATGAGGCAGAGGTTCTGGAGAAACAATGAGGAGGATACTCATATGGAACAGTGATTACTTGTGGACATTTGCCTCTGTTCTTAGTTATGTTGGAGGACCCATGGACGTAGAAGCACTGACCTGTGCGTTCTTGGCAATTTGTTCACGGTGGAAAAAGCTCCTGCTTTTTCTGTCACTTCTCAAAAGCCATGGGCAGCATTACTGCCAGTGAAGTATAGATACTGGCCAGGAGCCCAGTTTCTAAGGCAGGTCCTTCACTTTAGTATTTTGTAACCAGCTAATATATCTATGTGTATTGTATCCCCAGGACTTGATGAAAATCATCTATGTAGATGACAACACGCAGGTACTTCTGGACACTGATTACAACTCAGCAGGCAGTGCCGACAAAGCTGATGCACAAGTGATGGACACGAAGGTGGGGATACGCACTGTCTGTGTGAGTCCCAGTGGGGAGCACCTTGCCTCGGGGGACAGGATAGGCACTCTCAGGTAATCCCATAGGCTTCTTGTGCAAATTGCATGCTGGGCAGGTATGAGAATCACAACCAGGTTCTTGCTAATTTTATTAAACATACTGAATCAGCCATATTGTGTCTTAGGATATATGAGTTGCAGTCTCTGACGGAAATGCTAAAGGTGGAAGCTCATGACTCAGAGATCCTATGTCTGGAGTACTCCAAACCTGACACAGGTAAATGCAATTAAGCTTATTCTATTTTGCATGTGAATGTAGCGTTGAGCAAGTCAAGAATGTCCAGTCATGGTATGTCGGAACTTTCAGTGGTGAGCTACTCTTGGATTTCAGAGCAGGCTTGTAGTGTTGGGCTAGTAGAGCCTAACTTTGAAAAAGTCTTCTGTCTCATACTTTTCCTTGGAATATTGTAGGTTGAGTTCCAAACTTGTTCTGTTTGTTATAGTAGTGTGAAATCCAGGAGTGTTCCTTTGTCCCTAAGATGACTGAGAAGCTGTTTTAAAATAGTGACTGGAAGAGCAAATTACTTTTAATAATGGTCTTGTACTCTTTTTAACTTTCTGACAGGCTTAAAGCTCTTGGCCTCAGCCAGTCGGGATAGGTTGATTCATGTCTTGGATGCTGGAAAGGACTACAGCCTGCAGCAGACCCTGGATGAACATTCTTCTTCCATCACTGCTGTGAAGTTTGCAGGTAGAGAATCATGGCCTCCCTCCAATGCTGGATTTGAGTATTGCTGTTGTCCCATTGTGTTGTAAAGTAATTTTAACTGCTTAAACACTGGGTTACGACAGGCTGAAGCTGCAGCTGCTTTTTTGTAAACTTCTGTAGCTGCAGTCCTAACAGGCAGTGATATTTGACAATACTTGCCTTCTTTTCCCTTTTGTTTTTTTCTCCTCTCCTTCCTCCCCACTAAAAACCATCTCCTGACTGAAGTCCTAAGCATTTCTTTGGAAAGTTGTTTTCTGTAATGATTTACTCCCTTTAACTCATGTCAGATGGCTACATGCACTCTGAGCATTAACAAGTCCTGTCCCTGAGAAGGGCCTTTTGTTTTGCTGCAGCATCCTGCTGCTTAGGTAGGAGTCAAACTTAGCTAATCAGGCCTGGAATAAATGAGCAGTGGTATAAATGGAAACATTTCCTCCACCTGGTATTTGTGTTTATCTTTTGATCCCTCCTGCCTTTTGCTGCAGCCAATGATGGAAAAGTGCGAATGATAAGCTGTGGGGCAGACAAGAGCATCTATTTCCGAACTGCGCAGAAGGTAACCTCATTACAGCTTTTTGTGCACTTTTAAAAAATAATCTCTCCACAAAGGAACTACTTCAAAGAGTGATATCAGAGTTTCTGGATGAGCTTGTTAATATTTCAGCCTCAGTGTCTCCCACTGACTCAGTGCAAGAGATTACGTTTGGAGAGCTAGTTCTGTGAAGTATGCAGCTGTTCCGAGCCTGACCTCTCCCAGCAAGATGCAAAGTAGACAGCTGTCAGGATATCTGGTTTTCTTTCACTGCCAAGGCTACTGTGAGGAGTGGTGAAAGGGTATGGGTTGGAAAGGAGTTCCTTGTGCCCCCAGTTCCAGCAGACCTGGTTAAGTGGGAAGAGTTGGTTTCTATTTAGAAGTTTTTAACAATGGGTTAACTACTTGATTTTGACACAGTCTCTACTCACATACTAGACAGGAGAAGGGGTTCAGTTTACCCGAACGCATCACATTGTTAGGAAGACCACTCTGTATGACATGGATGTGGACCCCAGCTGGAAATATGCAGCTATTGGATGTCAAGATCGTAACATCAGGTTAGTTTACTTCTTGTCTTGAAAACATTTTTGCAGTCTTAAATGAGTTGGCCAAGGGGGGGTCCATCCCCATTGTTGTTCCTCATTGACACAGCATTTTCAGACCAATCTGCAGCCTCACCTCACACTTTGTGAGGTTGAACTCTCCTTTCACCCTCACTGATGAAAAGTTGTGAATATATGCAAATGCCCATGGGACCCAGCTTCTCGCTGGGTCGCTCTGTAGAGCAAAGTCTGGGAGAGCAGGTGTGCCTTCCTTTACACACAACTGAGCTGTGGTAATTTTTACTTTTAAAGTTATGTCTAGTGTGAAGCTGTGTGAGGTACCATAGAATAGCTGGAGCTGTTGGAACCTGAAATTGAGCTAGGAGTGACTGTATTTTGACATGTAGAATCAATTTTCTGCTCACTTTATATTCATTTCCCCAATCTGTTTCTGCCTTCAAAGCAAAAGAGACTGTAGTTGTTGTGTCTCCTGCTGTTGTATCATGGCTGAATACCACTGCTGAATCTGATTTGCAGTTGTATTTTAATGTAGATAAAGGGTCTTGCTCTCTTAACCTTTTACTTTAATATGAAGGAGCCAGAGGTATTTTTAAAGCAGGGAGGACTGACTGAAGCCTATCAAGAGCCATTCCTTATCAAGAGCATAACCATTCACCGTTAGAAGGCATGGAAAGGTTTTCTCCCTCCCATTTGACCTCTCCTTCAGTGCCATGATGCTATGCTTGTTTTTGGTTATCAGCTTCAGAATCAAGCCTCAATTTTAATTCAGATAATATGCTTGATATTAAATAGTTCAATCTTGAGCCTTTACATTACTTTCAAGGTTGTTTCTTGAACCATTTAAGTGATCGGTGGTTATAGTTCATTGACATGATTTTTCCATTTCCTGTGGCTTGGCTCTGGTCCCTTCTCATGTGGAATGAGAAGCAGAAAGAGAAAAGGATCTTGGTGACAAGATCCAGAGAGCAATACCTGGACTAAATAAGCAATGTTCTCTTATGTCATTATTCTCAGGGTTTTCAATATAAGCAGTGGGAAGCAGAAGAAGCTTTACAAGGGTTCCCAAGGTGAAGATGGCACCCTCATCAAAGTAAGCTGTTTTCTTTCTTTATTACTTTTTCCTTTTTTTCCAGCTCTTCTGAATGCAGCTCAGGGCTAAGAAAATGAAATACAAATCTGAACACAATAACTTTGGGATTTTTTGTGGGTTTTGTGTTTTGTTTTTTGTTTTTGTGCTTTTTTCCCCGCTTGCTCCATACTTTGTCCCTTATCCTGCTGCTGCTTACTCCTACCTCCATCCCTAAGGGCTGGTAATATTATTTGGTTTCCATCAAGCTAAAACAGGAAAAGAGTCAAGGAATGCTGAGGTTGGTCTATAACCTCTCTCTGTCCTGTTTCTGAAGTGAGCCACAGGCTTGTGCCATAAAAGCAAGTAGAACTGCACCAGTATCTGTCAGGAGATGATTTAGTCCATTTACTTTAATTGTTTACTTTCTGTTCCAGAGACCTCATTCTGGCTTTCTTGACTATTTTTTAATAGGATTTTTAAGGTGGTGGTGGTTGATCAATGTTTGAGAAATTTGTGGTTGCCTGAGGGGAAATGTAACTGAAACTATGAGTTGATTAAATAAAGAAGCATCTACCCTGAAAGGCCTGTATTCTTCAGGTCTTGGAGTGCTGGACAAGCTTGGTACTGTTTATAGTGTTCATGTTTCTTACCTGCTGAGTACATCCAGGCCTTGGGCAGGGTAGCATGTCTGTTTCTGCTGCTGTCCTAGGCTTCCCCTGGTAAACCAGGTGCATTCAACATTCAGAGTGATGCCAGTGCACTGGGATGTGGAAGAATCACATTCTTGTCTTTAAAGGGGAAGACTAATTGACACAACAAAAATATCTCCCAAGTGTTTTCATTGCATTTGTTTTCACTGATAATTTTTCTACATTTAAAATGAAATATTTCTGTTTAGCTGCCCAGGCCAGCAGTGTTATTGAAGGGTGTAAATAACTGGGTAAAGAGGGAAAAGAAAATGAACAGTTTTGTTCAGTGTCACTTCTTCTGTTTTACAGAGAAAGAGAAGTTCTCTTTCTCTTTGCATGTTATAATTCCTACAAAGTCTTTTATAAGCCAGAATAATGAAAATGAAAAATTCCTGCTACACTTTATTGCTGGTGCTTGATTATATCATTCTCAGACCACAAACCATGAAATGTTGCTGGGAGCTGGAATTTTTGTTTTTAATATCCTTTATGTTTTTTGTTTTTGCATGCGTAGCTCAAGTGTGGAATCTCAATTATTTTTAGTATTGCTTTGTTCATTTATAGTTCAATAATGTAGCCAAGGGATTATGGTTGTCTCTGGAATTTAAACTTCCTTGGCATGTTGTTCTGAGATTGTAATATACATTGTGGTTTAACAGGTAGAACCCAAGCAGGGACATCCAAAACAAAAGATACAGCAACAAAATAAACATAGCCAAAAAATGTTATCATTATTTAAATACAGTGTCTCGAAAAATAAGACATTTTCACTCTTGGTTCCTTGAAGCTCTACAAAGGGCAAAGCAGGACATTTGGTGACAGTAGCTGTATTTGCTGTGTAGTGCTGCTTTAGACCTCGTGAGGCATTTGGAGAGGGTTCATATTTGATCAAGATAAAGCAACAAGTGACTGTATATGCAAGTAAAACAACCACAACTGATCCAAAAAGGGGAGTTGCAAGTGCTGGAAATTGACAACATCGTTATCAGAAAATTTCTCTGCAATGTTGAGTTCTTTTTTGGTTTCTGTCCTTAAGAGGAGTATTTTAATATTTCAATTAACGCTATCAGCTCTGATTATGTTTTTTGGGGAGGGTGTTTTGGAGTATGGGTTTTGTTTTGATCTTAAGAAAGATAACAGTAAGACCCTAGTCGTTGAAAGGAGGTATGAGAGAGAAGTGTAAGTCTCTCCATTGGTAATGGTGCCTTCACAGTCAGGAAGGTGCTTAATGTAAATGTCTTTAGTCTCTGATGAGGCTGGAGATAGTTTAACATGTTAATCAAGTTGGAGATTTGTCCTGGGATGCTGGGTAGCCTGGTACTTAACTGGAGTCCTGTAAAAGCTATTTGCATTTTATTAATTTAACTACTATGACTGTTCTGGTTATTCTGGACCATTTTCATGTAGTTTGAAGGCACTGTCTCACCGGACCTTTGCACTTCTTGTATCTCCTCATCCAGGTGCAAACAGATCCCTCTGGTCTTTATATTGCAACCAGTTGTTCAGACAAGAACCTCTCCATCTTCGATTTCTATTCTGGCGAGTGTGTTGCAACCATGTACGGACATTCAGGTAAGACACATAAGCTTCTGGAAATGCATTTTTTTTCTCTTGATGACTATATAGCAGGGTCTGATAGTAGTTCAAGTCCTTTCTGAAGGTCCCTCCCTACCAGAGTTTACTCAGTGGGTATTTTGGAGTAGGATATGGTTGGATGAAGTCTAATAGCTTATTTCATTGCAATTTCAACTTTTTTCAGACCTCATTTTGCATTGCAAAACGCAAGCACACACATGCCTGTCAGGGCATGTATTTGTTTACACAGTTTTTCTAGTAGCCTGTAAGGTAATCTGTGTTTTTGAAGCATGTATTAAGTTTTGTTATGATATGCTCTCACCTCCTACCATGCAGAGACTATTCTATTAAAGCAAAAAGAGACTTGAGTCTTCATGCATATATTGCTGTGGGGATAGCCTTACTATGTCAAGCTGAGATTGTTAAATGGTTACGGTAAGTGGGGCCTATTGATCAGTGAAGAATATTTGCTTTAATCAGAATTCGAGTTACTGAGCACAGCTGTTTGGCTGATGATCTCTTCTGCCAGTTGGAATAATTCAAGGAAGGTTTTGTTTGCTTGTGCTTTATTTCACACAGAGATTGTAACCGGGATGAAATTCAGTAATGACTGCAAACATCTGTGCTCTGTTTCTGGTGACAGGTAAGAGCGG
>NW_009953571.1:5464881-5471877 GCF_000747805.2 Chaetura pelagica
GTTTGCTTGTTTGTGATAATGGCTCGTGCCACCTCACACTGGGTTTAGTGTATGTCCTGAAGGAAGGTAGAATTGTTTGGTTTTTTATATATAATGAGGGATGTTTTATGAGTTCCAAAGAAACCTTAGGGCTAAGTGCTGTTGGCAGAGTTCACAGAGCTTATATTATCCTTCCATGGAATTAAATGTGAAACGCTTCCCCTGTGTCTTTCTGAGTGTAGGTGCTATTCCCTACTGAAAAGGAGACAAGGATGTGGCCTGTTGCCTTACCAGCCTTCAGGTCTGTGATGTAATGCAGCTTGTCATATTCTATATGGTGGTGCCAAAACTTGATCTTACAGTACTTCTGTTGGTGAGGTTTCACAAGGTGAATGAACCTGTCTAGCAGCAAAAGGGACAGGTCTGTGCTCACTCTTTGCTACTGTCTACATGGTCTTCTTCCCCACTCCCCTAAGACTGTTGTGATATGGTTGACTCCTCCTTAAGCTGATTTAGGTCACTACATCAGCACTCCTCTGCCCTCAGCTGAGTTTTCTGCTGATTGAGCTTGCTCAATCAGTTCACCAAAACCTTAAGTAATCACCAGACTAAGCTCAAGGGAAAAAGAAGAATACACAGCTAATAGAATGATTGTAGAGGTGAGTAGATCCAGTACTTCTAGATCAATGAATACTTAAATCAGCTGAAATTAATAGTTTGTCCTTTGAGAAAGATATACTACTGTTTCATGGCCAGAACAGCCCAGATTCTTTCTTTCCTTTTTTCTAGTAATAAACCACAACTGAACTTGAAAGAAATAGTTTTAGAGGGTGAGCTATTACAGAATATACATGATGTCACCTTAAATTGCATCAGTTGGTTATTTCTGTCTTTCAGTAAAAAGTAATTCGTAGGGCTTTTCTCTTTCTTTACCTTTCATGTGTGTAAATAGAGGAAAAGTTGCAGTAAAAGAAGAGTCCTTGTGTTGCGGATTTGTGATAAATTCCAGAAGTGTGGGTGGTTTGAGGTCCTCAGTCATCCTATTAATTTAGTGCAGTGTTCCCTTGTTGACCATTTCCATGAGCAAAAGGATCATTTCCTTCACTAAAGGTCTGGAGGAAGTGGATGAGAAGCAAGGAAAGAATTCACAAAGAAGTTTGCTGTAAGGAGGGGCAAAGGCATGTTTTTCAAAGGAGAGAAGGGAAAATAGCCTGTTCACACACAGAAGCACGTGCAAAGAATAAAACTGAGACTAAAAAGCAAAACGGAGAAGGGAGAAGGGCACAAGGACTGGGAGACCCATGTGGGAAAATTACTGCAAGAAATAAAAGCAGCAAAAGGTGTAGGTGGCAGCATGATTCTGTAGAGATTTGTGTTGAATGTTAATGTATTTACAAGTTCATACTGTTTGCTGCTTATCTCTAGGTTTGGTAGCTGTGGGGGTGGGATAAATGAATAAGCCAGATTTGCTTTCTGAATTTTGTTTCCTGCTCTTCAGTAATTTTCTCAGCAGCAGGTTCTGGTTGCTGTTACATTCAAGAGAGCTGCTAGAGGGGAAGCAGCTGGCTGTCCCTGGGTGGCCATAGTTCCCAGATGCAGTGCCTCACCACTTTCTCCTGGCTGAAAAGCTGGGGTGAAACGGTGACAGCGTGTTCACTGCTGATGGGAAGCGTCTGTGTCTGTGTGGGACTTAAGCAGCTGGGAGTGACGCTCCTGAGATTTGTCACAGAGGAAGGGACACTGGGGGGCAGGAAGGGTATACTTAGTTTTTCATTAAAGTCTCAGACTAAAAGTGGCATTATGGGTTTTGTGTGGTGTGGTTTTTTGTTGGTCAGTTCTTGTGTTTGTTTGTTTTTAGGTTGTGTAGCTTGGGTTTGTTTGTTTGTTTGTTTGTTTTTTTCATGTGGCGTGGAAATCAAACCTTTTAAAGTATCTTCTCATCAGAGTAAAAGATTGAGAAGATGCAGGCAGTCAGGGTCCTGGTGCTTTTGGCATTTGCCTCAGGTGCAGGAGACTGAAGTTCATGGCCATTGTTCAAAATGGCAGAGCAAAGGAATTTTTACAAACTAGCAAGGAAGAGGGGAAAGCCCCTTGTTGAAAACTCCCTGATGGATTGAAGCACCCATGAGTATGGTGGCACTGATGGGTCTTGAGGAACTTGATTAAGTCTTCTTTGCACTCCAAAGCAGTGTGCAGGATTTTATAAATGACCCTTAAAAGCACCACTTCTGTTTCTCCGTCAGTGTAAGTACACTCAGCTAGACAGGAAAGATGGGTGAGATAAAAAGAATTAGCACTGAGGTTAAATTTCTAAGAAAATGTGGATCATTTTACTTTCTAGTAACTGAAGATGAGATACAGTATTCTCTAATGTGATGAGGAACTTTTTTTTTTATTTCTATTGTAGCCAGATGTATGAAGAAAAAGAGACCAATGAGATCACACTGTTTGTTTCCCTCTCTTAGACAGTTTTGAATCCATTGACCAAATTCAATTAAATTCCTTAGAAGGTTCCTGGTGTGAGTCCAAGTAAAATATTAGGAGTACCCTGACTCCAAAAAGTACTGCCACATAAACTTAACCATTATTACACCACAGAGACTCCATGGACATTAGCAAGTCCTTGCTCATGGGGTTACTTGCAATCAGAGACTGCAGCTTAGACGCTGCTATAGGATATAAAGGACATTTGTAGGCTTCAGTTATCCTACTGTGACCGTGGGGGGACTTGTTATGGCATTTCCTTCAGCAGCTGGTCAGATAGTCAGTTAAAGGTATGGGATTAGAGATGAGTCTGTGCAAATATCTCTGCAGTTGCTCTTACCCACAGGCAGTCTTTGCCAGGCAGGTTTTACCTTTTTGTCACGAGGCTTGGGATGGGATTGAGTTTCTGTGAAGCTGTTTCTGTGTGTGTGTCTCCCTGCCACAGACAGAAGGCCTCTTGTTTGTCTCTTCAGTGGGAATTGATAATATCAATAAGCTGAGCTGAGACATGACTCCAGCCTCAACTTTGCCTCTTTCAGCTGTATTTTCATCTGGCGTCTGAGCTCAGAGATGACCATCAACATGCGGCAGCGACTTTCTGACATGAAACAGAGAGGGAAGCAGGCAGAAAAGTCTCCTCCACACAAGACGGCTGGACTTAAGAGGTAAGCAGAGTAGACTGAGAAGAGATGGCTGGCTTTGTAGGGTGTAATGTGCAAAGTGTGACTCTGTGATTCAACTGTAAGGTTTCTGCTGTCTTCTCTGATAGTACCTTCCAACATTTCTCTTACTCTTCTGTTGCATTTGCCATGGCTTTTGTGCTCCCCTTCTTTGGATATAGAAGCCTGGCTGTGATCTTCCAGACAGACTCACGTAGGGTTGCTTCACTGATTGCAATATGTATGCAATGCCCCTTGTGTCTTAGTTTAGTTTAAGGAGGTGGTCAGAAGCTTAAATAAGCAAGGTTGCCTAGCTATACTGAGGCAGACACACAGCATCCCACCAGGGAAGCCTTGCTCTTTCATGAATACAGTTCTCTGGATCTAAGCTGAATGCAATTTAAAGGCTGTTTTCTGCAGTGTCAGTACTAAAGTATACCTGAGACCTATACCAGTTGGCCATGTTGATCATAATTCTGGAAGAGTCCTTACAGTTGTGCTGCTTCCTTGTTAAGTGGTTTCAAGAGGCTTTGAAAAAGGTCACCTAAAAATAATTATCATATAAATAATAAATATAAAAATAATTTCCATGAGAAAAGTTCTTGGCAGCTAAAGTATATTATTCTTTTTTTGCTCAGTAAACAACATCTCTAAATACAATTTACCACAGCCCACAAACTGAATAGATCTAAATTTATCTGGTGACCTTTCTTTAAAAAGTGGTGCTTAAACACAGATCCTGTTTAAAGACAGAAGAAAACATAGGAAGAGCTACAGGGGATTATGGATTTGTAGTGTAATGTATTTGGTTTCTCTGTAGCTAGTAAGTAGCTGAGACTAATCTGACTGTAAGTGATGCAGGAGAGTCATGACTGAGCTGATAGGGCATCAAAATGAGGAAGAAAGGTTAAATGCAAATTTTTGATGTTATGTCCTATTTCTTTCCTCCAAATGTCTATAAATTGAATTCTGGATAAAAAAAGTTCCAAAGCATTAGAGGACTTATCACTCTGGTTGTTAGAGTATCACAGGGACCTTCCCACTCCCTTTGGGAGGAAGTAATGTTGAAACAAGTCTGTCTGCATAGTTTCATATGGGAAAGTCTTGATCTGCTCGTACTTGAAACGAGTCTTGTCTATTAAGTACTTTTGGTAATGATGCTGGGAGACCTCAGGAAGCCTTTTTGTAGCCAAAATTCTGGAGCTGTCAAGCAATGTGCTTTTTATAGCAGACTCTTCATTATTCCAGCAGCTGCAGCCTTACCCTGCCGAGGCTCAGCCCATGACAGATAATCCCAGTCCTCTTCCGCAGTAGGTGATACTTGTTTCCATCACAGACGCTTGCTGGAGGGCGGTGTTAGTGCCACGCCAAGCCCAGTACTGTATTAAACTTGTTTGGTAACCTCATTGCCTGGAATCTACTTGTTTGGTCAGCTTGGGAAGCTTGTTTTCAGTTTTGATCAACCACTGTGGTCACTGGAAATCAGCAAAGATAGAACTCCAGAGCATTTTGGATTGGGACTGAATATGGAGGAAGAGCCTATTGGACCAGCATTGCTGAGGTGGGAGATGAAAAGCTAATGAATTTGAGTAAGATTGGTTTCCTAGATGCCCTGTACCTGTTTTGGTTGTGTTTCCAAAGTCTGTCTGTGTAGGTTGTACCTTTTGGTGTAAAACTGTTGTTTCAAAAGGACTTAGAGTAGTACAAGGAAGGTCCCTCCCTGATGATACATCATTTGTTCTACAATATTTTCTCTACAGTAGTATTTCTAGAATGTTCTGGGAGTAGTAATGCAGTCTCCTATTTTCATAGTATGAATAATACTGGGGAGACAAAACTGCACGGAGGAGGCAATGGAGAGACGAAGGTTTCCCATTAAGGACAGTGCTGTCCCTTTGTACCTGTGACTGGCAGGGCAGGGACTGACCCAGGTGAATAAAATCTGAAGCATAAAAATGCCTTTCTGATGCTCCATGAAGCCCAATATCCTGCCTGTGACAGTGGCAATGGCAGATGCTGTTTAGTGAGACATTGTGTGAGCTGTACGAACCTTTGTGGTCCTTTCATGTCAAGCTCATTTGTTGTCTCAGGGAGGTTAGGAGGTACTTCTCTGCCTGTTCCCTTTAGTATTTGGTCATAGACCCACTGAATTTGTATAAAACCTTTTTGAACTTTTTAAGAACTGTCTGCCTCTGCAGTCTCCAGGGGTGACAAGTTCACTGCTCTCTGTGGAAAGAAGAGCATTTTTTTGTCTTTATTAAACCACACTTCTGCTGGTTTTGTTGAAAGCTCCCTGCTTCTGAATATTGTTAGCTTTGAAGAACTATATATAGTTCTGCATCCAGCTATCTGTATTCCTCATAGTTTTGTAAACCTTCATCATAACCTTTCTCCAGTCTTTTCTCCAAACTGAAAAGGCTGTTACTCTTCAGTCCCTCCAAAAACTTCTAGAGAGACTAAAGTGTCTCCTCTAAAGGATTTTTCTGACTCACCTTTATGGGAGACTGGATTATTTTGGAACTGATCTGACCTGTATGACCCACAGTTTTCCATAGTGTCCTGAGGGCCTTTCAGTTCTGCTTCTGGTTGTGATAATTGTAGATGTGTGCTGTTTTCCCATCTGCTGAACATGAGGAGCTTTGGTTGTTTAGGTTAAAATAACTTGTGCTCAGCTGATACTGCCTGTGCATTTTGGTTTTGAGGCATTTATATTTTCAGAGAAAGAATAATGCGAAGGCCTTTTAATACAGTTTTGATTTTGATCCAAGTATGCATTTATTGTTTGGAAATGCTTGTCTCCAAATTTTTGAAAGGAAAGCTTTAGGTTGATTTTACTGTATAATGTTTGTGGGGCTTATAGAAATGTTTTAGCTGAACGTTTTTGGTTTTTAAAAAAATTATTTCAGAAGTAACTTTTTACATTTTTACATTGACACTCTAGTATAAATAGCAAGAGACAGAAATGTTATCCAAAATAAGCTGTCTAAAACTAATATATGTGTGCTGAAGAAGTACTGTGTGCTCTCAGATATATTTGGAAAGAAGAGCTTCCTACTAAGTTCTCAGTGAGGCTTTGGTCCAGTTCAGGAAATCTGTGTGCTTTCCAGGGCTCAGAATGGGGCAGGTTTTTGATGCCAGATCAGAAGTAGTGCCTGAGTCTGTGCTGAGCTACTGCAATTATAACACTAGGAAAACTCTGAAGTCAGCAGCACTGTGATCTTTCTGTGGGGAAGAGCAGGGTAACTTTCTTTTTAAAACCCTTAGGCATTTGTGGAGGGGGGAGGGAGGCAATCTGGTAGTCATCCCTACCACACAGGATATTACATTTTCATAAACAGGCCCTTAAAGCTGAGGGTTTAAGGAGCTCGAGATCAGAGTGGGAATGCTGACAGCTTACCTTTTTTAAATAGGTAGCTGCCATTCTTGTCCTGTTTTGTTTTAAGAAAAGAAAGAAGTGCTGAATTCAGGAGATGTCAGATAATTCAGAGTACCTAATATCAGATGTCTTAATACTAGAATTGCATAAAGATGTGTAGCACTTTAAAGTCTATTTATGTATCCTGAAGACTTTCTAACTGAAGGTCCTTCTCCGCTGTTGACCTCTACTGGCAGACCCTTCAGAAACTGGGAACTGAAGTGCAGCTAACTCTGCCCGTCCATATAGAACAAGACCCAGGTGTGGTACTAGAATGGGATAGTTCCTCAGCAAAGGAAGAAGACAAGAGAAAGGACAATTAAAATCTTTGCTCTAAGTCACATGTATAATGAGAGTTGGACATGTCTGTACATGCTGTTCTGGAATAGCTACTCTGAAATATTCCTTCTGGTATAATGATGCTTTGTTTGGGGTTGGCAGAACCTGCTCTCAGCAGGA